>NW_028121037.1:0-23369 GCF_965183815.1 Platalea leucorodia
GAATGTGATGGAAGGGGAGGAGGGAGGGGGGGGGGAGGGGGCCCCCGGGCGGGGGGCGGGAAAAGGGGAGGGGGGGGGGGCGGCTCGGGGTAAAGGGGGGGGGGGGGTGGGGGGGGGCCCGATCCGGGCGCGGAGCTCGGAGGGAGGAGGCGAGTCGGGTGGGGCGGGGCGGTGGGCGGGGCCTCGGGCGGGCGGGAGGCGGGGGAGCCCCTCCCCCCCCCCCGGAGTCGTAGGGGGGCCCCACCCCCCCCCCTAAAATGGACCTGCCCCCCCCCCATTGGTGCCCCCCCCCCTTGTGTCCCCCCCCCCCGGTGCCTCCCCCTTTTGTGTCCCCCCCCCTTTTGTGTCCCCCCCCCTTTGTGTGTGCCCCCCCCTCGGTGCCCCCCCCCCCTCGGTGCCCCCCCCTTTTGTGTGTCCCCCCCCCCCCCCCCCCGGCGATGCTGGAGGCAGGAGCCCAGGCTCCGCCGTCGCCACGGCAACGGGTCACAAATAACTCCGCCGCTGATTGGGGTTCGCCCGCCGCACGGGGAGGGACCCCCGCCCCCCCCCCCCCCCCCGCCCCGGGGGGCACCTATAGCCCCCTATAGCCCCCCTATAGCCCCTGTGACCCCCCCCTCGCGGCCCCGTGGGGATCCATATGGCACCCATATAGGCCCGGCCGGTCCCTATGGCCCCCATACGGCCCCCCACGTAGCCCTAGGGTGGGCCTGATGGGCCCCATATGGATCCGCAGGGCTTCGTATGGCCCCTATATAGCCACAGGGGGCCACTATAGCCCCCATGTAACCCCCATATGACACCTATATAGCTCCAGCGGGTCCCTATGGCCCCCATACGGCCCCCCATATAGCCCTAGGGGGGGCCTGATGGGCCCCATATGGATCCGCAGGGCTTCGTATGGCCCCTATATAGCCCCGGGGGGCCGCTATAACCCCCATATGACACCTATATAGCTCCAGCGGGTCCCTATAGCCCCCATACGGCCCCCCA
Source organism: Platalea leucorodia (assembly GCF_965183815.1). Lineage (NCBI taxonomy): Eukaryota > Metazoa > Chordata > Aves > Pelecaniformes > Threskiornithidae > Platalea > Platalea leucorodia. The sequence goes on from NW_028121037.1 coordinate 991, forward strand.
CGTAGCCCTAGGGGGGCCTGATGGGCCCCATATGGATCCGCAGGGCTTCGTATGGCCCCTATATAGCCCCAGGGGGCCGCTATAACCCCCATATGACACCTATATAGCTCCAGCGGGTCCCTATGGCCGCCATATAGCCCCCACGTAGCCCTAGGGGGGGTTGGACAGGCCGTGTACGAAGGTACAGCACCTATAGAGCCCCGGGGGGCTGCTATAGCCCCCATACACCACCTATATAGCCCCAGGAGGTCCCTATGGGGCCCCACAGGGCTCCCTACAGCCCCTATATAGCCCCCATACAATACCTATATAGGCCCAGGGGGTCCCTATGGCCTCCATATAGCCCCTGTAGAGCCCCAGGGGGCCACTATGGCCCACATATGACACCTATAGAGCCCCAGGGGGCCACTATAGCCCCCATATAGCCCCTATAGAGCCCCAGCGGGCCACTATGGCCCACATATGACACCTATAGAGCCCCAGGGGGTGCCTATGGCCTCCATATAGCCCCTATAGAGCCCCAGGGGGCCACTATAGCTCCCTTCTGACACCTATAGAGCCCCAGGGGGCCACTATGGCCCACATATGACACCTATAGAGCCCCAGGGGGGCACTATAGCCCCCATATAGCCCCTACAGAGCCCCACAGGGCCACTATAGCCCTCTTCCGACACCTATAGAGCCCCAGGGGGTGCCTATAGCCCTCTTCCAACACCTATAGAGCCCCAGGGGGTACCTATGGCCTCTGTATAGCCCCTATCGAGCCCCAGGGGGCCACTATAGCTCCCTTCTGACACCTATAGAGCCCCAGCAGGCCACTATGGCCTCCCTACATGCCCCCACGGGGCTCGCTACAGCCCCTATAGAGCCCCAGGGGCTCCCCCCAGGCCCCATACATCCCCATACAGCCCCCATATAGCCCCGGGGGGGTCCCTATAGCCCCCAAACAGTCCCCCCCCCCCAGGCACCCTATACCTGGAGGGGTCACGCAGCCCCACGGGGGTCTATATAGCCCCTATACAGCCCGGGGAGGGCCCCTATAAGGCGAGTGAGGTCCATATGGCCCTATAGGGGCCCCCCCACTGACACGTAAAGGCCGGGGGGGGGGGGGGGGAAATCAAAATCCTTTATTGTCTCGTCACCAAAAATCACAGAAATGACACAAAAGGGGGCGCGGGGTCGTATAGGATCCATAGGGGGAGGGGGGGGCCCTGCGTAGAGCCCGGTCAAAGCATGATTTTACCTATAGCGGGGGGGGGGGAGGCACCTATAGGAGGCAGGCGGGGGGGGGGTGGGGGGCACCCATAGGCGGGGGTCACTGCTCGTTGGGGTTGGGGTTGGCGTCGGGGTACTTGGTGAGGTCAAAGGTCAACACCTTGCTGATGACGCAGTCGCCTTGCTGGGGGGGGGGGGGAAGGACATGGAGGGGGTAATTAACTGCCCCCCCGGGGGGGTATTTACCCCTTGGGGGGGGTATTTACCCCTTTGGGGGGGGTATTTACCCCTGTGGGGGGGGGTATTTACCCCCCTCCCCATTGAACACCCCCATCTATATTTACCCCCCTTCCACCATACCCCCCCCCCCCCCCGGAGATATACCCCCCCATTTCCCCTCCCCCCCAATATTTACCCCCCCCAGGGGGGTATTTACCCCCCCATGGGGCCTTTACCCCCCCCCCCAGGGTATTTACCCCCCCCCCATGGGGCATCTATACCCCCCCAGGGGCATCTATACCCCCCCCAGGGGGTATTTACCCACCGTGGGGTCACCCCAAAGCGAGTAAACACTTGGGGGGGGGGTATTTACCCCCACGGGGGGTAGTTACACACCTATAGGGGGGTATTTACCCCCATGGGGGGGGGTACTTACCCCATGGGGGGGTATTTACCCCATGGGGGGGGTATTTACCCCATGGGGGGGGTATTTACCCCCTCTCCCCCCCCCCCCGGAGCTATTTTACCCCCTTCCCAGCAGCATATGCCCCCCCCTCCAGGGGTATTTCCACCCCCCCCAGGGGCTATTTCTGCCCCTCGAGGGGGTATTTCCCCCCCCAGGGGGTATTTTGCCCCCTCCCAAAGGGGGTATTTACCCCCCCCAGGGGTATTTGCCCCCCCCCGGGGGGGGGGGTATTTGCCCCCCCCCGGGGGTATTTTGCCCACCTCGGGGTAGACGCCGATGAGACTCTGGCTTTGGTGTAAAATTCCTCCTTGAGGGAGATGACGATGGCCTGGAAATTGGCGGCCGATTGCTCCTTGATGTAGTTGGCCACCTGCGGGCACCCCAAAACTGGGTGGGGGACCCCAAAACTGGGTGGGGGACCCCCAAAATTGGGGGGGGGGGGGGCCGAAACCCCACCCTTGGGCAGTGAAATCGAGCCGGCGAGGGCAAAAGTGGGGCTGGGGGAGGCCGAAGGCCCACCCCGAGACCCCAAAAGTGCGCGTGGGGAGGCCCAAAGTGAAGCCGGGGACCCCAAAAATGGGTGGGGGACCCCAAAAATGGGTGGGGGAGCCCAAAACGGCGACCTGAGGCTGTAAAAATGGCCCCTGGCACCCCAAATCTGCACCCGGTGACCCCAAAAATGGACCCAGGGACCCCCAAACACTCCAAAACTCCAGCCTATGACTTCAAAAATGGCCCCAGGGACCCCAAAACTGCAACCAAGGACCCCCAAAACCCCCAAGTGACCCCCAAAATGGCCCCAGGGACCCCAAAACTGCACCCAGGGACCCCAAAACCCCCCAAGGGACCCCCAAAATGGCCCCAGGGACCCCAAAACTGCACCCAGGGACCCCCAAAATGGCCCCAGGGACCCCAAAACTGCACCCAGGGACCCCAAAACCCCCCAAGGGACCCCCAAAATGGCCCCAGGGACCCCCAAAACTGCACCCAGGGACCCCAAAACCCCCCAAGGGACCCCCAAAATGGCCCCAGGGACCCCAAAACTGCACCCAGGGACCCCAAAACCCCCCAAGTGACCCCCCAAAATGGCCCCAGGGACCCCAAAACTGCACCCAGGGACCCCAAAACCCCCAAGGGACCCCCCAAAATGGCCCCAGGGACCCCAAAACTGCACCCAGGGACCCCAAAACCCCCCAAGGGACCCCCAAAATGGCCCCAGGGACCCCAAAACTGCACCCAGGGACCCCCCAAAATGGCCCCAGGGACCCCAAAACTGCACCCAAGGACCCCAAAACTGCACCCAGGAATCCCAAATCCCCCTGGTGCCCCCCCAAAATGGCCCTAGGGACCCCAAAACCCTCCCGGTGACCCCCAAAATGGACCTGGAAACCCCAAAAGTGAACCCATGGACTCTGAAACCAGACCCAGGGTCCCCAAAACACCCCAGGGACCCCAAAAATGGACCCAGGGACCCCCAAAACTGCCTCTGTGAACCCAAAATGACCCCCCAAAACCTTGTGAACACCCCCAATATCCCCGTGACCTCCCAGTGACCCCATAAACTCTCAGTGATCCCAGGGAAGCTGGAAAATCCCCCCCCCCATCCCAGGGGGGGTCCCCAAAATCCCTAGGAGCCCCCCAGAATCCCAGGAGGGGGCCACAATCCCTGAGGACCCCCCCCCAAAATCCCTAGGAGACCCCCCAAAATCCCAGGAGGGGGCCACAATCCCTGAGGACCCCCCCAAAATCCCTGAGGACCCCCCCCAAAATCCCTAGGAGGTGCCAAAATCCCTGAGGAACCCCCCAAAAATCCCTAGGAGCCCCCCAAAAATCCCTAGGAGGGGGCCAAAATCCCTGAGGACCCCCCCAAAATCCATAGGAGCCCCCCAAAATCCAAGGAAGGGGCCAAAATCCCTGAGGGCCCCCCCCCAAATCCTTAGGAACCCCCCCAAAATCCCTGGGAACCCCCCCAAAAATCCCAGGAAGGGGCCAAAATCCCTGAGGACCCCCCCAAAATCCCTAGGAGGGGGCCAAAATCCCTGAGGACCCCCCCAAAATCCGTAGGAGCCCCCCAAAATCCCAGGAAGGGGCCAAAATCCCTGAGGGCCCCCCCCAAATCCTTAGGAACCCCCCCAAAATCCCTGGGAACCCCCCCAAAAATCCCAGGAAGGGGCCAAAATCCCTGAGGACCCCCCCAAAATCCCTAGGAGGGGGCCAAAATCCCTGAGGACCCCCCCAAAATCCATAGGAGCCCCCCAAAATCCCAGGAAGGGGCCAAAATCCCTGAGGACCCCCCCAAAATCCGTAGGAGCCCCCCAAAATCCCAGGAAGGGGCCAAAATCCCTGAGGCCCCCCCCCCAAATCCTTAGGAACCCCCCCAAAATCCCTGGGAACCCCCCCAAAAATCCCAGGAAGGGGCCAAAATCCCTGAGGACCCCCCCAAAATCCCTAGGAGGGGGCCAAAATCCCTGAGGACCCCCCCAAAATCCATAGGAGCCCCCCAAAATCCCAGGAAGGGGCCAAAATCCCTGAGGACCCCCCCAAAATCCGTAGGAGCCCCCCAAAATCCCAGGAAGGGGCCAAAATCCCTGAGGCCCCCCCCCCAAATCCTTAGGAACCCCCCCAAAATCCCTGGGAACCCCCCCAAAAATCCCAGGAAGGGGCCAAAATCCCTGAGGACCCCCCCAAAATCCCTAGGAGGGGGCCAAAATCCCTGAGGACCCCCCCAAAATCCGTAGGAGCCCCCCAAAATCCCAGGAAGGGGCCAAAATCCCTGAGGGCCCCCCCCAAATCCTTAGGAACCCCCCCAAAATCCCTGGGAACCCCCCCAAAAATCCCAGGAAGGGGCCAAAATCCCTGAGGACCCCCCCAAAATCCCTAGGAGGGGGCCAAAATCCCTGAGGACCCCCCCAAAATCCCTAGGAGGGGGCCAAAATCCCTGAGGACCCCCCCAAAATCCGTAGGAGCCCCCCAAAATCCCAGGAAGGGGCCAAAATCCCTGAGGCCCCCCCCCCAAATCCTTAGGAACCCCCCCAAAATCCCTGGGAACCCCCCCAAAAATCCCAGGAAGGGGCCAAAATCCCTGAGGACCCCCCCAAAATCCCTAGGAGGGGGCCAAAATCCCTGAGGACCCCCCCAAAATCCGTAGGAGCCCCCCAAAATCCCAGGAAGGGGCCAAAATCCCTGAGGACCCCCCCAAAATCCCTAGGAGGGGGCCAAAATCCCTGAGGACCCCCCCAAAATCCGTAGGAGCCCCCCAAAATCCCAGGAAGGGGCCAAAATCCCCGAGGGCCCCCCCCAAATCCTTAGGAACCCCCCCAAAATCCCTGGGAACCCCCCCAAAAATCCCAGGAAGGGGCCAAAATCCCTGAGGACCCCCCCAAAATCCCTAGGAGGGGGCCAAAATCCCTGAGGACCCCCCCAAAATCCATAGGAGCCCCCCAAAATCCCAGGAAGGGGCCAAAATCCCTGAGGACCCCCCCAAAATCCGTAGGAGCCCCCCAAAATCCCAGGAAGGGGCCAAAATCCCTGAGGCCCCCCCCCCCAAATCCTTAGGAACCCCCCCAAAATCCCTGGGAACCCCCCCAAAAATCCCAGGAAGGGGCCAAAATCCCTGAGGACCCCCCCAAAATCCCTAGGAGGGGGCCAAAATCCCTGAGGACCCCCCCAAAATCCATAGGAGCCCCCCAAAATCCCAGGAAGGGGCCAAAATCCCTGAGGACCCCCCCAAAATCCCTAGGAGGGGGCCAAAATCCCTGAGGCCCCCTCCCCCAAAATCCCTGAGGGCCCCCCCAAACCCCCGGGGAGAGCCCAAAATTCCCGTGGGGGGAGGGGGGGGTGCCAAAATCCCAGGGGAACCCCCAAAATCCCTCGGGGGGGGGGGTCCCCCAAACCCCCACCTTCCCGATATTGGTGTTGTCCAGCGCCGCGTCGATCTCATCCAGCACGAAGAACGGGGCCGGTTTATAGCTGGGAAGGGGGGGGGGGTTAAAAATGGGGTGAGCCCCCCCCCATGCGAAGCAGGGGGGGGGGACCCCAAGGGATGAGGGGGACCCCAAGGAGTTGGGGGAGGGGAAGGGACCCACCTGTGGATAGCGAAGAGGAGGGCGAGGGCGGCCACCGTCTTCTCGCCCCCCGAAAGGTTGTCCATGGGGCGGAATCGCTTGCCGGGGGCCACGCAGTTGTAGTTGATGCCGTCCAGGTAGGGCTCCTCGGGGTTTTCGGGGCCCAGGAAGGCCTGGGGGGGGGCAAGGAGGGGACGTTGGGGACACGGGGGATGTTGGGGACACGGGGAGGGGGCTACGGGGTCCCCGCGTCCCTGAGGGGGGGGAGATGGGGAGGGGGGAGGCTGGAAATCGGGGGGGGGGGGGGGGGCGTAAATGCTGTGCGCGAGGTTAAGGGTGATGGTGTGAGGGTGGGGGCGAGCGTGCGAGGCCTCGTGCGAGGCTGGGGGTGAGCGTGCGAGGCCCCGTGCGAGGGTGGGGGCGATGGGGTGGGGCTGGGGGCGAGCATGCGAGGCCTCGTGCGAGGCTGGGGGCGATGGGGTGGGGCTGGGGGCGAGCGTGCGAGGCCTCGTGCGAGGCTGGGGGTGAGCGTGCGAGGCCCCGTGTGAGGGTGGGGGCGATGGGGTGGGGCTGGGGGCGAACGTGCGAGGCCTCGTGCGTGGCTGGGGGCGATGGGGTGGGGCTGGGGGCGAGCGTGCGAGGCCTCGTGCGAGGCTGGGGGCGATGGGGTGGGGCTGGGGGCGAGCGTGCAAGGCCCTGTGCAAGGGTGGGAGCGATGGGGTGGGGCTGGGGGTGAACGTGCGAGGCCTCGTGCGAGGCTGGGGGCGATGGGGTGGGGCTGGGGGCGAGCGTGCAAGGCCCTGTGCAAGGGTGGGAGCGATGGGGTGGGGCTGGGGGCGAGCGTGCGAGGCCTCGTGCGAGGCCGGGGGTGAGCGTGCAAGGGCCCATGCGAGGGTGGGGGCGATGGGGTGGGGCTGGGGGCGAGCGTGCGAGGCTTCGTGCAAGGCTGGGGGTGAGCGTGCAAGGCCGGGGGTGAGCGTGCAAGGCCCCGTGCAAGGCTGGGGGTGAGCGTGCAAGGCTATAGCAGCCATATAAGCCCCCGTGCAAGGCCGGGGGTGAGCGTGCAAGGCCCCGTGCAAGGCTGGGTGTGAGCGTGCAAGGCTATAGCGGCCATATAAGCCCCCGTGCAAGGCCGGGGGTGAGCGTGCAAGGCTATAGCGGCCATATAAGGCCCCGTGCAAGGCCGGGGATGAGCGTGCAAGGCTATAGCGGCCATATAAGGCCCCGTGCAAGGCCGGGGCTGAGCGTGCAAGGCTATAGCGGCCATATAAGCCCCCGTGCAAGGCTGGGGATGAGCGTGCAAGGCTATAGCGGCCATATAAGCCCCCGTGCAAGGCTGGGGGTGAGCGTGCAAGGCTATAGCGGCCATATAAGCCCCCGTGCAAGGCCGGGGGTGAGCGTGCAAGGCTATAGCGGCCATATAAGGCCCTGTGCAAGGCTGGGTGTGAGCGTGCAAGGCTATAGTGGCCATATAAGCCCCCGTGCAAGGCCGGGGGTGAGCGTGCAAGGCTATAGCGGCCATATAAGGCCCCGTGCAAGGCTGGGGGCGAGCGTGCAAGGCTATAGCGGCCATATAAGCCCCCGTGCAAGGCTGGGGCTGAGCGTGCAAGGCTATAGCGGCCATATAAGCCCCCGTGCAAGGCTGGGGGTGAGCGTGCAAGGCTATAGCGGCCATATAAGGCCCCGTGCAAGGCTGGGGGTGAGCGTGCAAGGCCCTGTGCAAGGCCCTGTGCAAGGCTGGGGATGAGCGTGCAAGGCTATAGCGGCCATATAAGCCCCCGTGCAAGGCCGGGGGTGAGCGTGCAAGGCTATAGCGGCCATATAAGGCCCTGTGCAAGGCTGGGTGTGAGCGTGCAAGGCTATAGTGGCCATATAAGCCCCCGTGCAAGGCCGGGGGTGAGCGTGCAAGGCTATAGCGGCCATATAAGGCCCCGTGCAAGGCTGGGGGCGAGCGTGCAAGGCTATAGCGGCCATATAAGCCCCCGTGCAAGGCTGGGGATGAGCGTGCAAGGCTATAGCAGCCATATAAGGCCCCGTGCAAGGCTGGGGGCGAGCGTGCAAGGCTATAGCGGCCATATAAGCCCCCGTGCAAGGCTGGGGCTGAGCGTGCAAGGCTATAGCAGCCATATAAGGCCCCGTGCAAGGCTGGGGATGAGCGTGCAAGGCCCTGTGCAAGGCCCTGTGCAAGGCCGGGGGTGAGCGTGCAAGGCTATAGTGGCCATATAAGCCCCCGTGCAAGGCTGGGGGCGAGCGTGCAAGGCTATAGCTGCCATATAAGCCCCCGTGCAAGGCCGGGGGTGAGCGTGCAAGGCTATAGTGGCCATATAAGCCCCCGTGCAAGGCCGGGGGTGAGCGTGCAAGGCTATAGCGGCCATATAAGGCCCCGTGCAAGGCTGGGGGTGAGCGTGCAAGGCCCTGTGCAAGGCCCTGTGCAAGGCTGGGGATGAGCGTGCAAGGCTATAGCGGCCATATAAGCCCCCGTGCAAGGCCGGGGGTGAGCGTGCAAGGCTATAGCTGCCATATAAGCCCCCGTGCAAGGCCGGGGGTGAGCGTGCAAGGCTATAGCGGCCATATAAGCCCCCGTGCAAGGCCGGGGGTGAGCGTGCAAGGCTATAGCTGCCATATAAGCCCCCGTGCAAGGCCGGGGGTGAGCGTGCAAGGCTATAGCGGCCATATAAGGCCCTGTGCAAGGCTGGGTGTGAGCGTGCAAGGCTATAGTGGCCATATAAGCCCCCGTGCAAGGCCGGGGGTGAGCGTGCAAGGCTATAGCGGCCATATAAGCCCCCGTGCAAGGCCGGGGGTGAGCGTGCAAGGCTATAGCGGCCATATAAGGCCCCGTGCAAGGCTGGGGGTGAGCGTGCAAGGCTATAGCGGCCATATAAGCCCCTGTGCGAGGCTGGGGCTGAGCGTGCAAGGCTATAGCAGCCATATAAGGCCCCGTGCAAGGCTGGGGCTGAGCGTGCAAGGCCCTGTGCAAGGCCCTGTGCAAGGCCGGGGGTGAGCGTGCAAGGCTATAGCAGCCATATAAGGCCCCGTGCAAGGCTGGGGGCGAGCGTGCAAGGCTATAGTGGCCATATAAGCCCCTGTGCGAGGCTGGGGATGAGCGTGCAAGGCCCCGTGCAAGGCTAAGGGCGGCGGTGCAAGGCCCGGGCGGCCACGTGAAGCCCCGGGCAAGCTGCGGGCCGAGCGCGCAAGGCCCGATGGGGGGGGGGGCGAGCGTGCAAGCTGCGGGCCGAGCGTGCAAGGCCCCGGGGGCACGCGAGCGTGCGAGGCCGCGTGCGAGGCGCACCTGGGCGCTGCTGTTGCGGGAGAGGGCCTTGTAGATCTCGTCGATGTTGGTGGCGACGGACTCGAAGCAGGCGTTGAAGCGGTCGAAGCGCTCCTTCTTCATCTGCTCGAAGGCTTGCTTCGCCTTCTTGGCCCGCTTGCGCGCCGCCTCGAACTCTGCGGGGGGGGGGGGAGAGGGGACAAGGGACATCGTTGGGGACCTTGGGGACATCGTTGGGGACATTAAGGACCCCCCTCGGGGACATTAAGGACCCCCCCCAGGCCGCCATCCCTGCGCTACGTCCGGTGTGGCTCCCCTAAAATAAGGGCTTTGAGTTGCGTCACGCCGCGTCCTGCGTGTCACTTGCGTCACCCGTGTCCTGCGTGTCACTTGTGTCACCCGTGTCACCGTCCCGCAGCTCCTCGGAGGCCCCATATCCCCCCCCCCACGTCTCTCTGGTGGCCCCATGTCCCTCCTGTGTCTTCCTGGTGTCCCCATGTCCCCTCATGTCCCTGTGCCTTCCTGGTGTCCCCACATCTCTGGTGTCCCCATGTCCCCCCTGTGTCCTCCTGGTGTCCCCGTGTCCTTCTGCTGTCTCCACGTCCCCCCTGTGTCTTCCTGATGTCCCCACGTCCCTCCTGTGTCTACTTGGTGTCCCCATGTCCTCCTAGTGTCCCCACGTCCCTCCTATGTCTACCTGGTGTCCCCATGTCCTCCTGGTGTCCCCATGTCCCTCCTGTGTCCTCCTGGTGTCCCCGTGTCCTTCTGCTGTCTCCACGTCCCCCCTGTGTCTTCCTGGTGTCCCCATGTCCTCCTGGTGTCCCCACGTCCCTCCTGCGTCTACCTGGTGTCCCCATGTCCTCCTGGTGTCCCCATGTCCCTCCTGTGCCTTCCTGGTGTCCCCATGTCCTCCTGGTGTCCCCGTGTCCCCCCTGTGTCTTCCTGGTGTCCCCGTGTCCCTCCTGTGTCCTCCTGGTGTCTCCACGTCCCTCCTGTGTCTTCCTGGTGTCCCCATGTCCTCCTGGTGTCCCCATGTCCCTCCTGTGTCTTCCTGGTGTCCCCATGTCCTCCTGGTGTCCCCATGTCCTCCTGCTGTCCCCACGTCCCTGTGTCTTCCTGGTGTCCCCATGTCCACCATGTCCCTGTGTCCTCCTGCTGTCCCCATGTCCCTGTGTCCTCCTGGCGTCCCCATGTCCACCATGTCCCTGTGTCCTCCTGCTGTCCCCATGTCCCTGTGTCCTCCTGGCGTCCCCATGTCCACCATGTCCCTGTGTCCTCCTGCTGTCCCCATGTCCCTGTGTCCTCCTGGCGTCCCCATGTCCACCATGTCCCTGTGTCCTCCTGCTGTCCCCATGTCCTCCTGCTGTCCCCATGTCCCCGTGTCTTCCTGGTGCCCCCATGTCCCCCCGTCTTCCTGGCGTCCCCATGTCCACCACGTCCCCGTGTCCTCCTGCTGTCCCCACGTCCCTGTGTCCTCCTGCTGTCCCTGTGTCCTCCCGGTGTCCCCGCCGCGTCCCCACCGTCCGAGGTCTCCTGGAACTTGTCCCGGACGCTCTCCAGCTTCTCCATGGCCTTCATGTTGGGGGCGGCGATGCGCTGCAGGACGCTCTGCTGCTCCGTCAGCCGCTGCTGCAGCTGGTTCATCTCCTGCCGGATCTCCTCCTCCGCCTGCGCGTCCTGCGGGCGGGGCGTCGCGACAGAGGGGCGGGGCGTCGCGACAGAGGGGCGGGGCACCCCCAGGGAGGTGGCTCAGCTGGGGAGCCCCTATGGGACTCCATGGGGGGGGCGTGGCCTCAGTCAAGGGGGTGTGGTCTTTAGGAAGGGGTGTGGCCTAGCCAAAGGGGGCGTGGTCTTTTGGCGAGGGTGTGGTCTTTACGTGGGGCGTGGTCTCAAGCAAAGGGGTGTGGCTATGGGCAGGCCACACCCCCAGCAAGGCTTGCCATGTGGGCTGTAAGGTCAGTGGGAAAAGCTAGAAGGGGTGGGGCTTGATATGTTAATGAGAAAGGGTGGGGCTTGCTATGATAATGAGAAGGGGGTGGGGTTTGGTATGCTAATGAGAAGGGTGTGGCTTAGTATGGGCGGGGCTTAGCCTGGGCAGGGCTCTTAGCATAAGGGGCAGGGCCACTCAGTCCCATGGGGGGGTGGGAGGGGGCTTGGGAATAAGTGGGCGGGGCCCCAGTGAAGTGGGCAGGGCCCCAGCGAAGTGGGCGGGGCCAGCATTAAAGGGCCAGCGCACCTTGAGCTCCTCGGGCAGGTCGCTGTAGTCGATCTCGATCAGGGCCTCCCGGGCGTAGAGGCTGGAGGTGCGCTGGGAGCTGCTCACCGGCTCCTCCCCGGCCGGGCCACCCTGGGGAGGGGACAAAGCGGGGGTCAGGGCTGTCCCCAAGCCCCCCGTGACCCCCCCAGGCCCTGCCCCGGCCCCACCTCCTCCTGGCTGATGTCGTCCATGGTGCCCTTGGAGAGGGGCAGCTTGATGTCCTGCATCTTGCAGGCCTGCAGCAGGTTGTGGCGGTCGCTGCGCTTCTGCTCCAGCTTCGTCTCGATGGCCGTCACCTCCTTCTGCAGGTGCGTCATCTCCCTGCGCCAGGAGGGGAGGGGTCAGGCCCGGATGGCCCCGCCCACAGGGGGCCTGGCCCCGCCCACAGGGTCTCAGCCCTGCCCATGTGCCCTTAGCCCCTCCCACAAGCCCCCTTAGCCCCTCCCACAAGCCCCCTTAGCCCCTCCCACAAGCCCCCTTAGCCCCTCCCACAAGCCCCCTTAGCCCCTCCCACAAGCCCCCTTAGCCCCCATACACTATTAGCCCCACCCACAAGCCCCTTGGCCCCTCCCATGCCCCCTTAACCCCACCCACAAGCCCCATAGCCCCTCCCATTAGGCCTTAGCCCCTCCCACATGCCCCATAGCCCCTCCCATTAGGCCTTAGCCCCTCCCACATGCCCCTTAGCCCCTCCCATTAGGCCTTAACCCCACCCACAAGCCCCTTAGCCCCACCCACCAGCCCCACCCACAGACTCACTAGCCCCACTCCCCCACCTGCCACTCATGCCAGCCCCACCAATCACATTCTAGCCCCAGCCCACAACTTGGCTCCACCCCCAAGCCATGGCTCCACCCTCCTTTCTTGGCCACACCCCCAGGCCCAGGACCCCGCCCCTTTCTTAAACCCCACCCCTTTCTTAAACCCCACCCCTTTCTTAAACCCCACCCCTTTCTTAAACCCCACCCCTGCAGACCACACACAGCCCCCACTCCCTGGCCACACCCCCCCAGGCCCCGCCCTGCCCCTTAGGCCCCTCCCCCGGCCCCGCCCCTCCCTTAGCCCCGCCCTCACTTGTTGGCCCCGCCCAGCTTCTTGCGGATCTCGTCCATCTCGTGGTTCTTGTCGTTGACCTCCGACTTCTTGGCCAAGTGCTGGTTCTTCAGGTCCTGCAGCTGCGCCATCGTCTCGTCGATGATCTTCATGTGCCGCTGCTCCTCCTGCCGTCACCGCCCGTCAGCCCCGCCCGGGGCCGAGCCACGCCCTCCCTCTAGCCCCGCCCCCCGGCCACGCCCCCCCCCCCCCCCCCCCAAAAAAAAACCCTTCTCCAGACCTTCTTCAGCTTCTCGATCTCGGCCTCGTCCTTGCGCACGCCCTGCTCCCACATCAGCACCTTCTCCTGGTCCTCCCGCAGCTGGTTGCGTTCGAAGTCCAGCTGGATGCCCAGCCGCGTCTTCTGGTTCTCGAATTCCAGCCTTGGGGGGCGGGGGGGGGTCCCCGAGATGTTGGGGGGGGGGGGTCCCCAAGATGTTGGGGGAGGGGGCCCAAAGGGATGGTGGCTGCCCCATGGGCTGCCCAGGGGGATAAGCTCTGCCCCATGGCATCAGGGGGTGCCCCATGGGGTTGGGGGGACCCCAGGGGGACAGCAGCCACCTCAGGGGGTGCCCCATGGCCTCAGGGGGTGCCCCATGGCATTGGGGGGACACCAAGGGGACAGCAGCCACCTCAGGGGGTGCCCCACGGCCTCAGGGGGGACCCCAGGGGGACAGCGGCCACCCCACAGACTGCCCCACAGCCTCAGGGGGTGCCCCATGGGGTTGGGGGGACCCCAAGGGGGCCAGCAGCCACCCCATGGCCTCAGGGGGTGCCCCATGGGGTTGGGGGGGACCCCAAGGGGGCCAGCAGCCACCCCATGGCCTCAGGGGGTGCCCCATGGGGTTGGGGGGACCCCAGGGGGACAGCAGCCACCCCACACGGCTGCCCCACGGCCTCAGGGGGTGCAGGCAAGCCCCCCACGGGTTTGGGGGTCCCCTGAGGGTCCAGGAATGCCCCCCACAGGTTTGGGGGTCCCCTGGGGGTCCAGGCATGCCCCGCCAACGGTTTTGGGGTTCCCCTTACCTCTTCTTGGCGATCTCGTTCTGCCTCTTGACCTTCTCCTCCTCGAACTCCCGGATGTTCCTGACCCCGATTTCACGGCAAAACTCCTCGAACACCTCGTCTTCCACCTGGGGGGGGAGCAACGTCAGCCCCAGAGGGGCTCCCCCAAACCCCTGACCCCTCTTCACCCCCCCAAAGGGGCACCCTAAAAACCCCAGCACCCACCTGGTTCATCTTCTCCTTCAGGTCCTTCATCTCCCGCTCCCGGCCCTGGATGATCCTCTTGATATCGTTAATGCGAGGCCCAAAATTGGCCAATTCGCTCTCAAGTTTTGACTTTTCCTACATTTGGGGGGGCAAAAAAGGGGGTCAGAGGATGCCAAGGACCCCCCCCAGCACCCCAAAATCCCCCCCCGGCAGCCATACAGACTCAATAACCCCCATGGGGAAGGCACGCGGTCTCCGGGAATCCCTCCGAAACAGCCGCTTTAGTGCTTGTAACAGCCGAGAGCCCTCTTGTAACACCCCAAAAAGGGCGTAATCCCCCCCAAAAAAGGGTGTAACCCCCCCAAAAATGCGGTACCTGGAGGTTGAGGGCGAGGTGACGGGTTTTGGTCTGCTCCAGGTCGCTCTGGGAGTATTTGAGCCGCATCTGGAGACCGTGGGCTTGGGACTGGACTTGGCGCAGCTCGGCTTCCTTCCGCTTCGCCTTCATTTGCTCCTGGGGGGGGGGGGCAGAAGGAGGGAAAAAAGGGGGTGAGGGGGGGAAAAAAGGGGGAAAAAGGGGTTGGGGGAAAAGAAAAAAGGGTTTTTGGGGGAAGAAAAAGGTTTTTTGGGGGAAGAAAAGGGGTGGGGGGGACGAAAAAGGGGGTGGGGGGGGAAGAAAAAGTAGTTTTGGGGGCAAAGAAGAAGAAAAAGGAGAAGTTTTGGGGGCAAAGAAAAAGAAAAAGAAGTTTTTAGAGGGAAGAACGAGAAGAAGAGAAGTTTGGGGGGGGAAGAACAAGAAAAAGAACTAGCAGTTTTGGGGGGAAGAAGAACAAGTAGTTTTGGCAGAGAAAAAGAAAAAGAAGTTGTTTTTTGGGGGGAAAAAGAAGTTTTGGGGTCTGCACGGCACATGGAAAAAAGGCAAAGGGCCGGTTTTAGGGTCGAGAGGAGCCTCAGCGGGCGCAGACGCAGCTTTGGGGTCCGGTGGAAGGAGTTTGGGGGTTCACAGAGGCTCTGGGGAATGATAAAGCCCAAAAAGGGAGTTTGGGGGGGACGCGAGAGCCCTAGGAAGGGAAAATGGGGGTCGGCATGCCCGTCCCCCCCAACCTTGAGCTCCTCCGTCAGCCGTTCCTTCTTCTCCTTCAGCTTATCCACCGCTTTCTCGTCCCAGCGCCGGGCTTTGGCCTTCAGGTCGCTGGCTCCCCCCGAAATCACCCCCGATTTTTGGAAGAGGGTCCCATCCAACGCCACCGTCTGCGGAAATAACAAAAGAAACAAGGGGTTGGGTGCCGCTCGGAGGCCTGCGTCCCCCTCAGGGTGTCGGGGGGAAGGCGGGGGACCCCCACTTTGTGCCGTTGGTGTCCCCCGAAAGCGATGCGCCGGGCATCTTCCACGTTGTCGCAGACCAGGGCGTTGCCGCAGGCGTATTGAAGGGCTTTTTTGATGTGGGGGGGTTCGTAGCGGATCACGTCGATCACCAGCTTCGCCCCCTTTAGCTCCCGCAGTTTCTCGTCCGTCGGCTTCACCTGCGGCCCAAGGGGGTTCAACAGGGGCCCCCCCAAAACCCCGGGAACAGCCACGAGTCCCACAGGGTTCAACAGGGACCCCCAAAACCCCAGGGATGGCCACGAGTCCTGGGGGATTCAATATGGCCCCCCAAAACCCTGGGGAGGGCTCTGAGCCTCACGGGGTTAAATGGGGACCCCCAAAACCCCAGGGAAGGCTCTGAGCCCCAGGGGGTCTAAACGGGGACCCCCAAAACCCCAGGGAGGGCCCTGAGCCCCAGGGGGTCTAAACGGGGACCCCCAAAACCCCAGGGAGGGCCCTGAGCCCCAAGGGCTTTAAACGGGGACCCCCAAAACCCCAGGCATGGCTACCAGCCCCAAGGGGTTAAATGGGGACCCCCAAAACCCCAGGGAAGGCTCTGAGCCCCACAGGGTGTAAATGGGGACCCCCAAAACCCCAGGCATGGCTACCAGCCCCAAGGGGTTAAATGGGGACCCCCAAAACCCCAGGGAAGGCTCTGAGCCCCACGGGGTGTAAACGGGGACCCCCAAAACCCCAGGCATGGCTACCAGCCCCAGGGGGTTAAACGGGCACCCCAAATCCTGGGGAGGGCCCTGAGGGGTTAAATGGGGTCCCCCAAACCCCTTGCAGGACCCTGAGGGGTTAAACAGGGACCCCCAAAACCCCAGGGAGGACCCTGAGCCCCACAGAGCTCCATGGGGTCCCCCCCAAACCCCAATACCCCTGGGAGGATCCTGAGGGGTTGAACAAGGCCCCCCCCAACCCATTGTAGGACCCTGAGGGGTTAAATGGGGTCCCCCAAACCCCTTGCAGGACCCCAAGGGGTTAAATGGGGTCCCCCAAACCCCAACACCCCAGAAAACACCCCGAGGAGTTACACGGGGGTCCCCCAAACCCTAAAGACCCTCATCCCTGAGGGATCCTCGCCCCATCCCCACCCTCCAGCACCCTTCGGGGTCCCCAGGGAGCACCCAAGACCCCAAAAGCAGGGGTTTCCCCGCACCCCACCTCCAGATAATCGAGGGGCAGGAAGGTTTCGGGCTCTCCCCGCTGCTCCTTGATGTACTGGATACAATCGCGCCCCGTCTTTTCCGAATCCACGATGATGGCGTCCATGTTCTTCCCCAACACCTTGGTCACGGCGATCTGATATTTCTTCTGCGTGGGCTGGCACAGATCGATGAGGCGGCCGTACTATAGGGGGGCAACCCCCCCCCCAAAAAAAAAAAAGGGTTAGCACCGAGCCGAGGGGTTGGGGAAGGGGCAAAACGGGGTTCAGGGGGGGTGTCGGACTCACGACGGAGCCGGGATAGAGGCGTTTGATGCTGTCCATGATTTCGGCTTTACGTTGTTGACGGCTGCTCTCCTGTCGGTCGATGCGGGCGTCCCCAAGTTGTTCCATCACCTGGTTCAGCTCTTTGTTGATCTCGTCGATGCGACGTTTCGCCAGTTCTACTTCTTCCGTTAATTCTCCTTCCAGGCGCTTTTGTTCCTCTAGGGATTGTCTAAGGGGGGGCATTGGGAGGGACGGGGGATGATTTGGGGGGCTGTCCCGGGGCGTGGGGACGAGGGGATGGGAATGAGGGATGCCTTGGGGGCACGGAGATGGGGGTATGGGGACAGGGAATGCCTCGGGGGCTGCCCTAGGGACATGGGGACATGGGTACGGGGATGGGGGACACCTTGGGGACTGCCCCAGGGGCGTGGGGACAGGGACACGGGGATGGGGGACACCTTGGGGACTGCCCCAGGGGCGTGGGGACAGGGACATGGGGATGGGGGACACCTCAGGGTCAGCCCCGAGGGCTTGGGGACAGGGACACGGGGATGGGGGACACCTCAGGGGCTGCCCTAGGGGCATGGGGACATGGGTATGGGGATGGGGGACACCCTGGGGACTGCCCCAGGGGCGTGGGGACAGGGACATGGGGATGGGGGACACCTCAGGGTCAGCCCCGAGGGCTTGGGGACAGGGACACGGGGATGGGGGACACCTCAGGGGCTGCCCCAGGGGCATGGGGACAGGGACACGGGGATGGGGGACACCTCAGGGTCAGCCCCGAGGGCTTGGGGACAGGGACACGGGGATGGGGGACACCTCAGGGTCAGCCCCGACGGCTTGGGGACAGGGACACGGGGATGGGGGACACCTCAGGGGCTGCCCTAGGGGCATGGGGACAGGGACATGGGGATGGGGGACACCTCAGGGTCAGCCCCGAGGGCTTGGGGACAGGGACACGGGGATGGGGGACACCTCAGGGGCTGCCCCAGGGGCATGGGGACACCTTGGGGACTGCCCCAAGGGCATGGGGACAGCAGGATGGGGATGGGGGACACCTCAGGGGCATGGGGACAAGGGTATGGGGACAGGGGACACCTCAGGGGCATGGGGACACCTTGGGGACAGCCTTGAGGGCACAGGGATGGGGGCATGGGGACAAGGACCACTTCAGGGGCTGCCCTGGGGGCACGGAGACAGGGGTACGGGGACGGGGGCCACCTTGGGGACAAGGGCACGGGGACAAGGGCCACCTCGGGGACTGCCCTGAGGACACGGGGATGGGGACACGGGGACGGGGGCCACCCCGGGGCCACCGGGGACGCTTTGGGGACAGGGGCTCACTTGCTGGTGGCGATGTACTCCTCCAGCTTCTCGATGCGCTTCTGGTTCTCCTCGATCTCCCGCAGCTTCTGCTTGATCTTGGCCTGGGGGCACGAGGAGGGGGGTGAGGGGCGGCCGTGGGGGGCACGGGGGGCTTCTGGGGGAGGGGTTCGGGGGTCCCCCAGACTCACCTCGGTCTCCACCTTCTTCCTCTCCTCCAGATCCAGTCGATCCTGGTCGGCTTTTTGATCCCGGTTGAATTTTTCCAGCTCTTGGGCCAGCGTGGCGGCACGTTTGCTGGCCTCCTCCTTCAGCCGGTGGTATTTTTTCACCTAAAGCAGGAGGGGGGGGGACAACGGGGTGAGAGGGGGGGTCCCCAAATTTACACGGGGACGCCGAGACGAGCCCTACCTGGTTCTCCTCCAACGTCAGGTCGCGCCCTTGGCTCTGGCTTTCCTCTTCCATCCGTTCCTCGAATTCTTGCCGCGCTTTTTCCACCGACAGCATCTCCTTCTCCAGCTCGTCCATGTCTCCCTTCCGCTTCTTGTACTGTTTCTGCGCGTTCTGCAGCGATTTCTTGGCCGCTTCCAACTTCTTGATCTTGTGCGAGGTGTTCTCCTTCGCCTTGATGTACTGAGGACGCTTCTGGTTGAGCTCCGAATCTTTTTCCCTGCGGAAAATAAGAAGGTGAGGGGGGGGTGGGGGGGTTGGAGCTCCTCACCGAACCCCTTCTCCGTTTTTGGGGTGCCTCACTTGATCTCCTTCTCGATCTGTTGTTGTTCCCTCATCATTTTGCCCAGCTCTTTCTTGCGATCCTTCAGCTCGTCCTCCACCCGATCCATCCTTTTTTTATCCTTATCGATCTCCCGGTTTTTCAAACCCAATTCCTTATTGAGTTTCTCGATCTCCGCTTCGTTATGATAAAGTTTGAAAAGCTGGAGCTGCACTTGAGCTCGCACCACTTCGTCTTTCAATCGCTGGTAACGATCCGCCTGACGAGGCAAAAAGGGGGGAAATACAGCGTCGGAGGGGCGCGATGACGACGCGGGACCCCTCCGCGTCACCCCTCAAACCTCTTCTTTCTCCTGCTTGGCTTCTTTGCGTTCGGCGGCGATGTTTTTCTTGCGGTGGTAATTAAATTGCGTGTCCTCCTCCGCTTTCACCATCTCTTTTTTCCGCTTGTCGTATTCCTGCGCCAGCTCTCCCGACCGACTGATTTCCTCGAACAACGCCGTCCGTTCCTTGGGGTTCTTCATGGCGATGGATTCCACGGCGCCCTGAGGAAAAGGGGGTGTCGGGGGGGGGTCCCCTAAATCTTCACAGGGGGCTGGGTTCTACCTCTGGGGAGAGGGGAAAGGGGGAGACCCCCTCCTCAAATCCTCACGGGGCTCCCCCCCCCCCCCAGGGCCAGGGAGCGGAGTAAAGAGGGTGTCAGGGTGGGGATGAGCCCCCCCCCAAATCCTCATGGGGGTCTTGGGGTCCCCCCATGGCTGGGTAATGGGGTGAGGGGGGTGTCAGGGTGGGGATGAGCCCCCCCAAATCCTCCCAGGGGTCCCCCAGGGCCAGGGAATGGGGTGGCAGGGTATGGATGACCGGCCCCCCCCCCAAATCCTCCCGGGGGTCTGAGTCCCCCCCTAAAGTGGGAAACGGCTCCTGGGGACTCCCCTAAATCCCTCCTCACCCCCAAACCCACAGCTACCCCCCCAAAAACCCCCCTTAAGCCCCCCCCCAAACCCACAAATAACCCCAAACCCTAACCCAAACCCCCTCCCTAAACCCCCCAAACCCACAAATAACGCCCCAAAACCACCTGAACCCACACAGAACGCCCCAAAAACTCTCCCTAAACCTCCCAAACCCACAAATAACGCCCCAAAAACACCTGAACCCACACAGAACGCCCCAAAAACACCTCAAACTCACACATAACACCCCAAAAGCCCTCCCTAAACCCCCCCGAACCCACAAATAACGCCCCAAAACCACCTGAACCCACACAGAACGCCCCAAACCCCCTCCCTAAACCCCCCAAACCCACAAATAATGCCCCAAAACCACCTGAACCCACACAGAACGCCCCAAAACCCCTCCCTAAACCCCCCCAACCCACAAATAACGCCCCAAAACCACCTGAACCCACACAGAACGCCCCAAAAACCCTCCCTAAACCCCCCAAACCCACAAATAACGCCCCAAAACCACCTGAACCCACACAGAACGCCCCAAAACCCCTCCCTAAACCCCCCAAACCCACAAATAACGCCCCAAAACCACCTGAACCCACACAGAACGCCCCAAAAACCCTCCCTAAACCCCCCAAACCCACAAATAACGCCCCAAAACCACCTGAACCCACACAGAACGCCCCAAAAACCCTCCCCAAACCCCCCAAACCCACAAATAACGCCCCAAAACCACCTGAACCCACACAGAACGCCCCCAAACCCCCTCCCTAAACCCCCCAAACCCACAAATAACGCCCCAAAACCACCTGAACCCACACAGAACGCCCCAAAAACCCTCCCTAAACCCCCCCAACCCACAAATAACGCCCCAAAACCACCTGAACCCATACAGAACGCCCCAAAAACACCTCAAACTCACACATAACACCCCAAAAACCCTCCCTAAACCCCCCCAACCACAAATAACGCCCCAAAACCACCTGAACCCACACAGAACGCCCCAAACCCCCCTCCCTAAACCCCCCAAACCCACAAATAACGCCCCAAAACCACCTGAACCCACACAGAACGCCCCAAAACTCCTCCTAACCCCCCCCAAACCCACACATACCCCCCCCAAATCCCCCAAACCCCCCACCTACCCCCCCAAAACCCCTTCACATTCCCCCCCCCCCCCCCCCTTCCAAACCTGGAAGACGAGGAAATTCCTGGCTTTAATGAGGATCCCCAACTTCTCCAGCTCCTCGCTGTACTCGCTCAGCTGCACCACCCGGTTGTTGATCTTATACTCGGACGAGCTGCCTACACCGGGGAATTTCGGGGTGTCAGAGCGTCCCCCCCAAAGCGTAGCACCCCCCCAAAAAAAAAACGTGTTCCCCCCCCCCGGGCCTCGTACCGACGATGACACGGGCGAAGGTGCGATCCTCGGCGCCTTCCTCGGAGTAGACCATGCTAACGAAGGCGCGGCTGGCGGCCGGTTTTCCTACGGGAGCTCCGTGGATCAAATCCCGCAGGGTTTTTACCCGCAGGTTGCTCGTTTTCCTCCCCCCAGGACGAAGCTGATGGCGTCCATCAGGTTGGATTTACCTGGGGGAGGGGATAAAAAAGGGGGTGAGGGGACCCTAGGGCTTAGGGGGGGTGAGGGGGGACCCCAAAAAATGGAGGGGGTGAGGGGGAGAGGCTGAAGGAAAGGGGAATGGGGGAGATCTCACTGTCCCTGGAGTAGGAAGGAGGGGGTAGGGGGGGGACCCCAAGGTTTGAGAGGGACCCCAGGGTTTGGGGGGGATCCTAAGGCCTGAGGGGGACCCCAGGGTTTGGAGGGGTGAGGGGGAACCCCAGGGTTTGGGGGGGACCCTAAGGCTTGAGGCGGACCCCAGGGTTTGGGGGGGGCGAGGGAGGACCCTCAAGGTTTGAGGAGGACCCCAGGGTTTGGAGGGGGTGAGGGGGAACCCCCAAGGTTTGAGGGGGACCCCAGGGTTTGGGGGGGGGTGAGGGGGAACCCCCAAGGTTTGAGGGGGACCCCAGGGTTTGGAGGGGGTGAGGGGGACCCCAGAGTTTGGGGGGGGACCCTAAGGCTTGAAGGGGACCCCAGGGTTTGAGGGGGTGAGGGGGGACCCCAGGGTTTGACCCTAAGGCTTGAGGGGGACCCCAGGGTTTGGGGGGGCCCCCAGGGTTTGGGGGGGTGAGGGGGGACCCCCAAGGTTTGAGGGAGGACCCCAGGGTTTGGGGGGGACCCTAAGGCTTGAGGGGGACCCCAGGGCTTGGGGGGGGACCCCAAAAAATGGAGGGGGTGAGGGGGAGAGGCTGGAGGAAGGGGGAAATGGGGGAGACCCCCCCCAGACAGTGTGGGAGGAGGAAGGGGGGGTACTGGGTGAACCCCAGGGGGGTTACGGGATGGGGGGGACCCCCAAAATTGGGGGGGGCACCCCAAGGAATGGGGGGGGGGGGAGGCTGTGGGGAGGGGGGAAGGGGGAGACCCCCCCCCAACAGGGTGGGGAATTCTGGGATACCCCCCCCCGCGCAGTGCATCATGGGAGAGGCCCTGAGGGGAGCCCCCCCACCCCCGGGATAACGGCGGGGCCCACCCCGCCCCTCAGGGACCCGGGCCTCACCGGAGCCGTTAGGGCCGATGATGGCGGTGAAACGACGGAAGGGCCCGATGATCTGGCGGCCTTTGTAGGATTTAAAGTTCTCGATTTCGATGAGTTTGAGGAAACCCATGGCGGCGGCTGAGGGGGGGTAAGAACCGGGGCGGGGGGGGGGGGGGGGAACCGG
>NW_028121036.1:0-23322 GCF_965183815.1 Platalea leucorodia
GTGACACGGGGGGTGCGGGTGACAGAGGGTGGGGGTGTCACGGTGTGCGGGTGTCACACTGTGCGTCACACAGGTGTGGGGGTGTCACACGGTGTGGGTGACACCGGGTGAGGGTGTCACAGGGGTGTAGATGGATGGGGGTGTCCCACGGGTGTGTGGGTGTCACCGGGTGTGCGGGTGACAGAGGGTGCGGGTGTCACACTCTGTGTGGGTGTCACACGGGTGCGGGTGTCACAGAGCATGCGGGTGTCACGTTGTGCGGGTGTCACGCGTTGGGGGTGACACAGCCTCTGCAGGTGTCCCAAGGGTGGGGGGTGTCACCAGGTGTGCGGGTGACGCGGCGTGTTTGGGTGTCACAGGGTGTGCGGGTGACAGAGGATGGGGGTGTCACGGTGTTGGGGGGGTGTCACTCAGTGGGGGTGTCACACTGGGTGTCCCATGGGTATGTAGGTGTCTTCGGGAGTGTGGGTGACAGAGGGTGGGGGGTGACACAGGGTGGGGCTGTCACAGGGTACAGGTGTCACGTGGATGGTTGTGTCACGGGGTCCGCAGGTGTCCCATGGGTGTGGGTGTCACCGAGTGTTCGGGTGTCACCGAGCGTGCAGGTGTCACACAGTGCGGGTGACACAGGGTGGGGGTGTCATAGGGTGCGGGTGTCACGCGGGTGTCTGACTGTCACCGGGTGGGGGGGTGTCACCAGCTGGGGGTGACATATGGTGGGGGTGACACAGTGTGCACAGGTGTCCCACGGGTGTGGGTGTCACCGGGTGTGCGGGTGACACAGGGTGGGGGTGTCACAGGAAGGGGGGGTGACAAAGGGTCCTCAAGTGTCCCGCAGGTGTGACTGTCACCGGGCGTGCGGGTGACACAGGGTGTGCAGGTGTCACCGGGCGTGCGGGTGACACGGGGGGGTGGGGGGTGTCACGGAGTGGGGGTGTCACGGGGAGGGTGACACCGTGCATGCGGGTGTCCCACGCGTGCGGGTGTCACCAGGCGTGCGGGTGACACAGGGTGGGGGGGGTCACAGGGAGGGGGTGCCACACCCTGAGGGTGTCACCCCCCCCCCCCCCGCACGTGGCCCCGCCGCCCTGCGCCGAGCGGGGGGGGGAGGGGGGGATAATCCCGGTTTTACCCCCCCGCGGGATTAACGGGGCCGCAGGGGATGATGGGAAGGGGGGGGGGGAGGATCTGAGCCGGCTCCTCCCCCCCCCTTCCAGGGCCCCAGGCACCCAGGAGGCCGGGACCCCCCATCTCACCACCCCCCTCCTCTCACAGGCGGTGGCACCCAAGCCCGTGGACCCCCCGGTCCCCATCCCGCCATGGTGGCATCGCCGGAGCCCGCCGCCCCCCGCCGCCGTCTCCCATCCCGGCCCCCCAAGGCCTGAGGAGCCCCCGCTTCGTCCCCAACGTCCCCACCCCAGCCTGGACCATGTGGCCCCGCGGTGGCTTCTCCCACGGTGGCGGGGACGTGACCTGCGGTGGCACCTTCCGTGCTGGCTTTGCCCACGGTGGTGGCATCTCCCACGGTGACTTTTTCTGTGGTGGCTTCTGCCACGGTGACATCTCCTGCCGTGACATCTCCTGCGGTGGCATCACCCACGCTGGCAGCGTCCCCCATGACGTCATCCCCCACGACGTCATCTCCCACGACATCATCTCCCACGACGTCATCTCCCATGGCGGTGGCATCTTTCATGGTGGCATCTCCCGCAGCGATGGCATCTCCCATGGTGGTGGCATCTCCCATGACAACGTCTGCCACGGTGGTGACATCTCCTATGGTGGTGGCATCTCCCACAGTGGTGGCATCTCCCGTGACAACGTCTGCCACAGTGGTGGCATCTCCTATGGTGGTGGCATCTCCCACAGTGGTGACATCTCCCATGACAATGTCTGCCACGGTGGTGGCATCTCCCACGATGGTGGCATCTCCCGTGACAACGTCTGCCACGGTGGTGACATCTCCTATGGTGGTGGCATCTCCCACAGTGGTGGCATCTCCTGTGACAATGTCTGCCACAGTGGTGGCATCTCCTATGGTGGTGGCATCTCCCACAGTGGTGACATCTCCCATGACAACATCTGCCACGGTGGTGGCATCTCCCACGATGGTGGCATCTCCCGTGACAATGTCTGCCATGGTGGTGACATCTCCTATGGTGGTGGCATCTCCCACAGTGGTGGCATCTCCCGTGACAACGTCTGCCACAGTGGTGGCATCTCCTATGGTGGTGGCATCTCCCACAGTGGTGACATCTCCCATGACAACGTCTGCCACGGTGGTGGCATCTCCCACGATGGTGGCATCTCCCGTGACAACGTCTGCCACGGTGGTGACATCTCCCATGGTGGTGGCATCTCCCACAGTGGTGGCATCTCCCGTGACAACGTCTGCCACAGTGGTGGCATCTCCTATGGTGGTGGCATCTCCCATGATGACATCTCCCAACATCGTGGCACCTCCCACAGTCGTGGCATCTCCTACAGTCATGGCAGCTCCCGTGACAACGTCTCCCCCGGTGGTGGCACCTCCCTTAATGCCGACTCCCAGGCTGGTGGCATCTCCCACACCTGCGGCACATCCCACGATGGTGGCATCTCCCAGAATAGTGACATCTTCCACAGCGGTGCCATCTCCCACAGCTGCGGTGTCACCCAAACCAGCAGCATCTCCCACGATGGCACCTCCCACGGTGGTGGCATCTCCCATGGTGGTGGCACTTCCCACAGCCACGGTGTCACCCAAACCAGTGGCGTCTCCCACGTTGGCACCTCCCATGGTGGTGGCACCTCCCACGGTGGTGGCACCTCCCACAACCATGGTGTCACCCAAACCAGCGGCATCTCCCACAGCCACGGTGTCACCCAAACCAGCGGCGTCCCCCATGATGGCACCTCCCACGGTGGTGGCACCTCCCACAACCATGGTGGCACCCAAACCAGCGGCATCTCCCACAGCCACGGTGTCACCCAAACCAGCGGCGTCCCCCATGATGGCACCTCCCACGGTGGTGGCACCTCCCACACCCATGGTGGCACCCAAACCAGCAGCATCACCCATGATGGTGGCATCTCCCACGGTGGTGGCACCTCCCAAACCGTCCGCTCCCACCACGGTGCCATCTCCACCAGCTTCCTCCTCCGCCTCTCCCACCACCCCCGGTGGCCTCCCCACCTCTTCCTCCTCCTCCTTCTCCTCTTCCTCCACCCACCCCCAACCCAAGGAGCCACCTTCAAGGTGGGGGTGATGGGTCCTTGGACCTGTGACCCCATCCTGGCCCGGGCTTTGCCCGAGGTGGCCTCTCGCTTGGCCGTGGCCCGTCTCAACCGGGACCCAACCCTCAACGAAGGCTATTGGTGGGACGCGGTGGTGTTGACCGAGGCGTGCCAGACCCCCCAAGCCGTGACGGGGCTTCTCAACGTCGAACGGTACGCCACCGGTTTGGTGGGACCGCTCAACCCGGCCACCTGCGGTGCTGCCGGTCTTCTAGCGGCCGCCTGGAACAAACCTTTGGTCTCCTGGGCTTGTTTGGGTGACGTCGAGGGGTTGGACACCTTGGTCACCCCCATGCCGGAGCCAGCTGGGGTGCTCCACGCCGTCCTCCGCTTCTTCCGTTGGGCCCACGTGGCCGTGCTCTCCGCCCCCCAGGACCTCTGGCGCGAGGTGGGGCAGGGTTTGGCCCAGGACCTCCGGGCTCGGGGGTTGCCCGTCACCGTCGTCACCGCTGCCGGGAGCCAGGAGGACGAAGCTCGTGAAGCTCTGAGGAGGGTGCAGAGGGCCGACGGCGTCAGAGGTAACGGGGTGGGGGTGGGGGAGGGGGGAAAGGGGGGTTGGGGGATGGAGGTGGTGGGCATGGATGGATGGAGGAGGTGGGCATGGATGGAGGAGGTGGGAGAGGAAGGGTGGCTGGAGGAGGTGGGCATGGATGGAGATGGTGGGCATGGATGGGAGGAGAGGGATGGATGGAGATGGAGATGGTGGGCATGGATGGATGGAGGAGGTGGGCATGGATGGAGATGGGGGGCATGGATGGGAGGAGAGGGATGGATGGAGATGGAGATGGTGGGCATGGAGGGAAATGGTGGGCATGGATGGAGATGGGGGGCATGGATGGAAGGAGAGGGATGGATGGAGATGGAGATGGTGGGCATGGATGGGTGGAGGTGGGAGAGGAAGGATGGATGGAGATGGTGGGCATGGATGGAGAAGGTGGGCGTGGATGGAGATGGTGGGCATGGATGGATGGAGGAAGGGTGGCTGGAGATGGAGGAGGTGGGCATGGATGGAGATGGTGGGCATGGATGGAGATGGTGGGCATGGATGAAGATGGTGGGCATGGATGGAAGGAGGTGGGAGAGGAAGGGTGGCTGGAGGAGGTGGGCATGGATGGAAGGAGAGGGATGGATGGAGATGGAGGAGGTGGGCATGGATGGATGGAGGTGGGAGAGGAAGGATGGATGGAGATGGTGGGCATGGATGGAAGGAGAGGGATGGATGGAGATGGAGGAGGTGGGCATGGATGGAGATGGTGGGCATGGATGGAAGGAGGTCGGAGAAGAAGGGTGGCTGGAGGAGGTGGGCATGGATGGATGGAGATGGAGGAGGTGGGAGAGGAAGGGTGGATGGAGATGGTGGACATGGATGGATGGATGGATGGAGATGGAGGAGGTGGGAGAAGAAGGATGGATGGAGATGGTGGACATGGATGGATGGACGGATGGAGATGGAGGAGGTGGGAGAAGAAGGATGGATGGAGATGGTGGGCATGGATGGACGGATGGAGATGGAGGAGGTGGGAGAAGAAGGATGGATGGAGATGGTGGACATGGATGGATGGACGGATGGAGATGGAGGAGGTGGGAGAAGAAGGATGGATGGAGATGGTGGGCATGGATGGATGGATGGAGATGGAGGTGGTGGGAGAAGAAGGATGGATGGAGATGGTGGGCATGGATGGATGGATGGAGATGGAGGAGGTGGGAGAAGAAGGATGGATGGAGATGGTGGGCATGGATGGATGGATGGAGATGGAGGAGGTGGGAGAAGAAGGATGGATGGAGATGGTGGGCATGGATGGATGGATGGAGATGGAGGAGGTGGGAGAAGAAGGATGGATGGAGATGGTGGGCATGGACGGATGGATGGAGATGGAGGAGGTGGGAGAAGAAGGATGGATGGAGATGGTGGGCATGGATGGATGGACGGATGGAGGTGGGAGAGGAAGAGGAAGGCTGGCTGGAGGTGGTGGCCACGGCTGGCTGGAGGTGGAGGAAGGCTGGAGGTGGCTGGGTGAAGGCTGCCCCCCCCCCTCACCCGCGCCCCCCCGCAGTGGTGGTGATGTGCATGCACTCGGTGCTGCTGGGCGGCGAGGAGCAGCGGGTCCTCCTGGAGAAGGCCGAGGAGATGGGCATGACCGACGGCACCTACGTCTTCATCCCCTACGACGCCCTCACCTTCCCCCTGCCCTACCGCCGCGTCCCCTACCCCGTCCTGGCCAACAACACCAAGCTGCGCCTGGCCTACGACGCCGTCTTCACCGTCACCATCGACTCGCCCGACGTCACCTTCCACGAGGCTCTGCGCCAGGCCAAGGAGACCTACGAGATCCCCGCGCACATCGAACCCACGCAGGTGGGGTGGGAGGCGTCTCCGGGGGGGCTGGGGACACGGCCGTGGGGTGGGGGACATGGCCGTGGGGTGAGGGACACGGCTGTGGGGTGAGGGACACATCTGTGGGGTGAGGGACACGTCTGTGGGGGACACGTCCGTGGGGTGGGGAACACGTCTGTGGGGTGAGGGACACATCCATGGGGTGAGGGACATGTCCATGGGGGACACGTCCGTGGGGTGGGGGACATGTCCATGGGGTGAGGGACACATCTGTGGGGTGAGGGACACGTCCACGGGGTAAGGGACATGTCCGTGGGGGACACGTCCGTGGGGTGAGGGACACGTCTGTGGGGTGGGGGACATGTCCGTGGGGTGAGGGACACGTCTGTGGGGTGGGGGATATGTCTGTGGGGTGAGGGACACGTCCATGGGGTGAGGGACACGTCCATGGGGGACACGTCTGTGGGGTAAGGGACACGTCTGTGGGGTGGGGGACACGTCTGTGGGGTGGGGAACACGTCTGTGGGGTGAGGGACACATCCATGGGGTGAGGGACATGTCCATGGGGTGAGGGACACATCTGTGGGGTGAGGGACACGTCCATAGGGTGAGGGACACATCCATGGGGTGAGGGTCACATCTGTGGGGTGAGGGACACGTCCACGGGGTAAGGGACATGTCCGTGGGGGACACGTCCGTGGGGTGAGGGACACGTCTGTGGGGTGGGGGACACGTCCGTGGGGCGGGTGACACGTCCGTGGGGTGAGGGACACGTCCGTGGGGGACACGTCCGTGGGGTGGGGGACACGTCTGTGGGGTGGGGGACACGTCCGTGGGGCGGGTGACACGTCCGTGGGGTGAGGGACACGTCCGTGGGGGACACGTCCGTGGGGTGGGGGACATGTCCGTGGGGCGGGTGACACGTCCGTGGGGCGGGGGACACGTCCGTGGGGGACACGTCCGTGGGGTGGGGGACACGTCCGTGGGGCGGGTGACACGTCCGTGGGGTGAGGGACACGTCCGTGGGGGACACGTCCGTGGGGTGGGGGACACGTCCGTGGGGCGGGGGACACGTCCGTGGGGGACACGTCCGTGGGGTGAGGGACACGTCCGTGGGGCGGGGGACACGTCCGTGGGGGACATGTCCGTGGGGTGAGGGACACGTCTGTGGGGGACACGTCCGTGGGGTGAGGGACACGTCCGTGGGGGACACGTCCGTGGGGTGGGGGACATGTCCGTGGGGCGGGTGACACGTCCGTGGGGCAGGGCTGGGAGCCATCAGGGTTAGGGGTTGGACGTAGGGTGGGGCGGTTGGTGGAGAATGTGGCCAGTGGGACTTGGGTGGGGATGATGGTGGCTTGTAGAGGTTGGAGCGAGGTGGCCATGGCCAACAGCGTCAGGTAGAGACGACTGCAGCTTGGGTGGAGATGGCCACGGCCTACGGGTGCCACCACGGCCCCCTGGAGCTGCTGGTGGGACCTCCCCCCCCCTCACCCCACAGGTCCACCCCCTCTTCGCCACCATCTACAACTCCATCCACTTCTTGGCCAAGGCGGTGGAGGCCGCGCGCCGAAGCGGCCGTTGGGTGATGGGCAGCAGCGTGGCCCAACACGCCCGCGACTTCCACCTGGACGGCTTCTGCCAACCCTTCGCCGTCACCGAGGACGGGGACGTCACCGTCCCTTACGTGGTGCTGGACACGGACGGCAAAGGCGACCAGTTGTGGCCAGTTTACGGACTGGAACCGGGCACGCGGGGGTTGAGCCACCGTGGCTACAGCGTCCACTGGCCGCACAGCTCCAGCCCCGGCACCGACGCCGGCTGTTGGTTTGAGTCGGGCACCATCTGCAACGGGGGTGAGCGGGCGCCGCCGTGGTCCTTCCTCGCCTCTGGCCGTCTGTCCAGCCACCTCCTGGAGCCACGGGCCGCCGTGGTGTCCAGCCGTGGCCATAAGGAGTCAGAGGTGGCCACGGAGGGCCACAGGTGGCCATGGTGCGCATCTGTGACCATAAGCAGTTGTAGGTGGCCATGGATGACCACAGGTGGCCATGGTGTGCATCCATGACCATAAGGAGTCAGAGGTGGCCATGGCTGACCACAGGTGGCCATGGTGTGCATCCATGACCATAAGGAGACAGAGGTGGCCATGGAGGACCACAGGTGGCCACAGGTGGCCATGGTGTGCATCCATGACCATAAGGAGTCATTGGTGGCCGTGGCTGACCACAGGTGGCTGTGGTGTGCATCCATGACCATAAGGAGACAGAGGTGGCCATGGAGGACCACAGGTGGCCACAGGTGGCCATGGTGTGCATCCATGACCATAAGGAGTCATTGGTGGCCGTGGCTGACCACAGGTGGCCACAGGTGTCCGTGGTGTGCATCTGTGACCAGAAGGAGTCATTGGTGGCCGTGGCTGACCACAGGTGGCCACAGGTGGCCGTGGTGTGCATCCGTGACCATAAGCAGTCATAGGTGGCCATGGCTGACCACAGGTGGCCATGGTGTGCATCCATGACCATAAGGAGTCAGAGGTGGCCGTGGCTGACCACAGGTGGCCACAGGTGGCCGTGGTGTGCATCCATGACCATAAGGAGTCATTGGTGGCCGTGGCTGACCACAGGTGGCCACAGGTGGCCGTGGTGTGCATCCATGACCAGAAGGAGTCATTGGTGGCCATGGCTGACCACAGGTGGCCGTGGTGTGCATCCATGACCATAAGGAGACAGAGGTGGCCATGGAGGACCACAGGTGGCCACAGGTGGCCATGGTGTGCATCCATGACCATAAGGAGTCATTGGTGGCCGTGGCTGACCACAGGTGGCCGTGGTGTGCATCCATGACCATAAGGAGACAGAGGTGGCCATGGAGGACCACAGGTGGCCACAGGTGGCCATGGTGTGCATCCATGACCATAAGGAGTCATTGGTGGCCATGGAGGACCACAGGTGGCCACAGGTGGCCATGGTGTGCATCTGTGACCAGAAGGAGTCATTGGTGGCCGTGGCTGACCACAGGTGGCCACAGGTGGCCGTGGTGTGCATCTGTGACCAGAAGGAGTCATTGGTGGCCGTGGCTGACCACAGGTGGCCACAGGTGGCCGTGGTGTGCATCCGTGACCATAAGCAGTCGTAGGTGGCCATGGCTGACCACAGGTGGCCATGGTGTGCATCCATGACCATAAGGAGTCATTGGTGGCCGTGGCTGACCACAGGTGGCCACAGGTGGCCGTGGTGTGCATCCATGACCATAAGGAGTCATTGGTGGCCGTGGCTGACCACAGGTGGCCACGGGCGACCGTGGTGTGCATCCATGACCATAAGCAATCATTGGTGGCCATGGCTGACCACAGGTGGCCACAGGTGGCCGTGGTGTGCATCCATGACCATAAGGAGTCATTGGTGGCCGTGGCTGACCACAGGTGGCCATGGTGTGCATCCATGACCATAAGGAGTCATTGGTGGCCGTGGCTGACCACAGGTGGCCACAGGTGGCCGTGGTGTGCATCCATGACCATAAGGAGTCGTAGGCGGCCATGGCTGACCACAGGTGGCCACAGGTGGCCATGGTGTGTATCCATGACCATAAGCAGTCATTGGTGGCCATGGTGGCCTTGGATTCCTAGGTGACCATGGCCCACCATGGGTGGCCCTGGGTGGCTCCTCTGGGCCACGCCACCCCCTCACCCCCCTCCTCTCTCCGTCGCAGGGATGGACGCCACCTTCGTCCTCCTCCTCTTTCTCCTCATCTCCGCCCTCGTCGCCGCAGGGGCTGCCCTCGCCTGCTTCATCCGGTGGGTGCCCCCACCTCACGGGGTGCCGTGGGGCTCGAGGGGGACCTTGGGGACGCACAGGGTCCCGGGGGGGGGGGAGGGGGACACAGGACACCCCAGCAGCTTCCGTGTCCCCTCCCTGCAGGCGCCGCATCCAGCAGGCCCAGCTGATGAAGGGACCCAACAAGATCATCCTCACCATGGAGGACCTGACCTTCATCAACACCCAGAGCAGCAAGCGGGTGAGGGATGGGTGGCCCTACCGGGGGGGGGGACACGATGACGGGGACTTCTGTGGTGGCCACGTGGGCTCAAGGACTCGATGGCCCGGAAAGGAGACCCTGCGGCCTGAAGTCTGCCCTGTGGTCATTTGTGGCCTTGGTGGTCCCTAGTGGGACCCCCATGGGTGACACGTCCCCATGGCTGATGGTCCCCGTGGCCTGGTGTCTTCCCCACAGCCAAGCGGGCCTTGGGGAGGGGACCCACGGACTGTTAGGTCCCCAGGGGTGACACGTCCCCAGGGGTGACACGGCTCCAGCGTCCCTGTGGCCTAAGGTGGTCCCTGTGACCGAGATCTGCCTTGGGAGGTGACCTATAGGTTGATGGGTCCCCATGGGCGACGTGTCCCCGTGGCCTGAGGTGTGTCCCCATGGGTGACGTGTCCTGATGGGTGACGTGTCCCCGTGGCCTGAGGTGTGTCCCCATGGGTGACGTGTCCTGATGGGTGACGTGTCCTGATGGGTGACGTGTCCCCGTGGCCTGAGGTGCGTCCCGATGGGTGACGTGTCCCAATGGGTGACGTGTCCCCATGGCCTGAGGTGTGTCCCCATGGGTGACGTGTCCCGATGGGTGACGTGTCCCCATGGGTGACGTGTCCCCGTGGCCTGCGTGTCCCAATGGGTGACGTGTCCCAATGGGTGACGTGTCCCCATGGCCTGAGGTGTGTCCCCATGGGTGACGTGTCCCCGTGGCCTGCGTGTCCCAATGGGTGACGTGTCCCAATGGGTGACGTGTCCCCATGGCCTGAGGTGTGTCCCCATGGGTGACGTGTCCCGATGGGTGACGTGTCCCCATGGCCTGAGGTGTGTCCCCATGGGTGACGTGTCCCGATGGGTGACGTGTCCCCATGGCCTGTGTGTCCTGATGGGTGACGTGTCCCAATGGGTGACATGTCCCAGTGGGTGACATATCCCAATGGGTGACGTGTCCCCATGGCCTGAGGTGTGTCCCCATGGGTGACATGTCCCCATGGCCCGTGTGTCCCGGTGGGTGACGTGTCCCAACGGGTGACATGTCCCAATGGGTGACGTGTCCCCATGGCCCGTGTGTCCCGGTGGGTGACGTGTCCCAATGGGTGACGTGTCCCCGTGGCCTGAGGTCTCCCCCAGGACCAGGCTCTTGCCCTGGGAGAAGATCCACGGGCTGGTGGGTTCCCGTGGGCCGTGGGCCCCCTTGGGTGCCACGTCTCCATGGGTGACGTGCCCCCCGATGTCCCCACGGGCCACATCCTGACCTGTCCCCACGCCGCAGGTGGACGGCAGCCGTACCAGCCTGGCCGGCCGTAGCGGAGGGGACACCAAGAGCATCAGGAGCGTGACCGCGGCCCCCGACACCACCAACGTGGCCATTGCTGAGGTAAGAGGTCCCCTCTGTCCCCTTCCCCCCGTGTCCCCCACCCGTGTCACCCTCCCCGTCACCCCAACCCCCTTCCCCACCCGCCACCTCCGGGGGCGACAAGGCAGGGCCACCTCCGCAGGGCCACCCTCCCCCCCCACCCCGGGCGCCCCCATCCCCCATCCCGGCTGGATGATTGACAGCTGTGGGGCCATGATTGACAGCTGCCTCCCGCCCTTTCCCGCAGGGAGCCGAAAACCCGAAGGCCACCAGCCACCTCCCCCTCCTCCTCCTTTTGTTTAACCAGCAGAGCCTTGTCGCCTCCGTGCAGGTAAGTCGAAAGCAGAAACCCCACCGTTTCACCCCAAAATTTACCCCCCCCCCCTTGTCCCACCCCTCCCCCTCCCCATCCCCCCAACCGGGGCAAAAAGAAGGGCGGGGGGGTGGCTTTTGGTTGAATGGCTGGGGCTTCTCCAGTGGCTTCTAGGAGGGTTGTGCGTTGGGGGAGGAGGAGGAGGAGGAGGAGGAGCGTCCCCCCCTCCCCCCTCGCCGGTGTCCCCGGGGTCTCGGAGTGGGGCTGGGCCCGGGGGTGCTCAGCCGTCACCCGCTCTGTCCCCCCCCCCCAGGGTGACTGGGTCTGGCTGAAGAAGTTCCCCGGAGAGCAGCACAGTGAGGTGAAACCGGCCACCAAGTTGGCCTTCTGCAAGGTGAGGGGGCCATGGGGACAGCGTTGGGCCATGGGGGACACTGGTGGGTCATGGGGGACAATGCTGGGCCATGGGGACAGCGTTGGGCCATGGGGGACACTGGTGGGTCATGGGGGACACTGCTGGGCCATGGGGACAACATTGGGCCATGGGGGACAATGCTGGGTCATGGGGGACAATGTTGGGCCATGGGGGACACTGCTGGGCCATGGGGACAACATTGGGTCATGGGGGACAATGTTGGGCCATGGGGGACACTGCTGGGCCATGGGGACAACATTGGGTCATGGGGGACAATGTTGGGCCATGGGGGACACTGCTGGGCCATGGGGACAACATTGGGTCATGGGGACACCGCTGGGTCATGGGGGACAATGTTGGGCCATGGGGACATCGCTGGGCCATGGGGACATCACTGGGTCATGGGGACAGCGTTGGGCCATGGGGGACAATGCTGGGCCATGGGGGACAATGTTGGGCCATGGGGACGTTGCTGGGCCACGGGGACATCACTGGGTCATGGGGACATCACTGGGTCATGGGGACATTGCTGGGCCATGGGCATGGGGACAGCGCTGGGTCATGGGGGACATCGCTGGGCCATGGGGACAGCGTTGGGCCATGGGGGACAATGCTGGGCCATGGGGGACAATGTTGGGCCATGGGGGACATCGCTGGGCCATGGGGACAGCGTTGGGCCATGGGGGACAACGTTGGTGCGTGGGGACAACATTGGGTCATGGGGACAGCATTGGGTCATGGGGACAACGCTGGGCCATGGGGACAACGTTGGGGCGTGGGGACAACATTGGGTCATGGAGGACAACACTGGGTCATGGGGACAGCGTTGGGTCATGGGGGACAACACTGGGTCATGGGGACAACACTGGGTCATGGGGACAACGTTGGGTCATGGGGGACAACGCTGGGTCATGGGGACAACGTTGGGTCATGGGGGACAACGCCGGGTCATGGGGACAACGTTGGGCCATGGGGACAACGCTGGGCCATGGGGGACAATGTTGGGTCATGGGGACAACGCTGGGCCATGGGGGACAACACCAAGCCCTGGAGATACAGCGCTGGCGCAGAGGGGACAACGCCAGGCCCTGGGGACAACGCCAGCCCCCGTCCCCCGTGTCCTCTGGCCCGCCACAGCTGCGGGACCTGCGCCACGAGAACGTCAACCTCTTCCTGGGCTTCTTCCACGACTGCGGCATCTTCGCCATCGTCTCGGAGCACTGCTCCCGCGGCAGCCTGGAGGACCTGCTGCGCAACGAGGACATGAAGCTGGACTGGATGTTCAAGTCCTCCCTCCTCATCGACCTCATCAAGGTGACGGCCGAGAGGGGACCGTGGCAGCCACGGTGGTGGTCGTGGGAGGGGAGGTGGCTCTTGGGTTGCTGGGGGTTGTGGTGGTGCTGGAGACCATGGGGATGGCCTTGGTGGTGGCCATGGTGTCGTGGTGGTGCTGGGGACCATGGGGATGGCCTTGGTGGTGGCCATGGTGGTCGTGGTGACCATGGTGATGGCCTTGGTGGTGGCCATGGTGGTTGTGGTGGTGCTGGGGACCATGGGGATGGCCTTGGTGGTGGCCGTGGTGGTGCTGGGGACCATGGGGATGGCCTTGGTGGTGGCCATGGTGGTCGTGGTGACCATGGTGATGGCCTTGGTGGTGGCCATGGTGGTTGTGGTGGTGCTGGGGACCATGGGGATGGCCTTGGTGGTGGCCATGGTGGTCGTGGTGGTGCTGGGGACCATGGGGATGGCCTTGGTAGTGGTTTTGGTGGTCATGGTGACCATGGTGATGGCCTTGGTGGTGGCCATGGTGGTCGTGGTGGTGCTGGGGACCATGGGGATGGCCTTGGTGGTGGTTTTGGTGGTCATGGTGACCATGGTGATGGCCTTGGTGGTGGCCATGGTGTCGTGGTGGTGCTGGGGACCATGGGGATGGCCTTGGTGGTGGCCATGGTGGTCGTGGTGACCATGGTGATGGCCTTGGTGGTGGCCATGGTGTCGTGGTGGTGCTGGGGACCATGGGGATGGCCTTGGTGGTGGCCGTGGTGGTGCTGGGGACCATGGGGATGGCCTTGGTGGTGGTTTTGGTGGTCAAGGTGACCATGGTGATGGCCTTGGTGGTGGCCATGGTGTCGTGGTGGTGCTGGGGACCATGGGGATGGCCTTGGTGGTGGCCATGGTGGTCGTGGTGACCATGGTGATGGCCTTGGTGGTGGCCATGGTGGTTGTGGTGGTGCTGGGGACCATGGGGATGGCCTTGGTAGTGGTCGTGGTGGTGCTGGGGACCATGGGGATGGCCTTGGTGGTGGCCGTGGTGTCGTGGTGGTGCTGGGGACCATGGGGATGGCCTTGGTGGTGGCCATGGTGGTCGTGGTGACCATGGTGATGGCCTTGGTGGTGGCCATGGTGTCGTGGTGGTGCTGGGGACCATGGGGATGGCCTTGGTGGTGGCCGTGGTGGTGCTGGGGACCATGGCGATGGCCTTGGTGGTGGTTTTGGTGGTCATGGTGACCATGGTGATGGCCTTGGTGGTGGCCATGGTGTCGTGGTGGTGCTGGGGACCATGGGGATGGCCTTGGTGGTGGCCATGGTGGTCGTGGTGACCATGGTGATGGCCTTGGTGGTGGCCATGGTGGTTGTGGTGGTGCTGGGGACCATGGGGATGGCCTTGGTGGTGGCCATGGTGGTTGTGGTGGTGCTGGGGACCATGGGGATGGCCTTGGTGGTGGCCATGGTGTCGTGGTGGTGCTGGGGACCATGGCGATGGCCTTGGTAGTGGTTTTGGTGGTCATGGTGACCATGGTGATGGCCTTGGTGGTGGCCATGGTGGTCGTGGTGGTGCTGGGGACCATGGCGATGGCCTTGGTGGTGGTTTTGGTGGTCATGGTGACCATGGTGATGGCCTTGGTGGTGGCCATGGTGGTCGTGGTGGTGCTGGGGACCATGGGGATGGCCTTGGTGGTGGCCATGGTGTCGTGGTGGTGCTGGGGACCATGGGGATGGCCTTGGTGGTGGTCGTGGTGGTCATGGTGACCATGGTGATGGCCTTGGTGGTGGCCATGGTGGTTGTGGTGGTGCTGGGGACCATGGTGATGGCCTTGGTGGTGGCTGTGGTGGTGCTGGGGACCATGGGGATGGCCTTGGTGGTGGCCATGGTGGTCGTGGTGGTGCTGGGGACCATGGGGATGGCCTTGGTGGTGGCCATGGTGGTCGTGGCGGTGCTGGGGACCATGGGGATGGCCTTGGTGGTGGTTTTGGTGGTCATGGTGACCATGGTGATGGCCTTGGTGGTGGCCATGGTGGTCGTGGTGGTGCTGGGGACCATGGGGATGGCCTTGGTGGTGGCCATGGTGGTCGTGGTGGTGCTGGGGACCATGGTGATGGCCTTGGTGGTGGTTTTGGTGGTCATGGTGACCATGGTGATGGCCTTGGTGGTGGCCATGGTGGTCGTGGTGGTGCTGGGGACCATGGGGATGGCCTTGGTGGTGGTCGTGGTGGTCGTGGTGGTGCTGGGGACCATGGTGATGGCCTTGGTGGTGGTCGTGGTGGTGCTGGGGACCATGGTGATGGCCTTGGTGGTGGCCATGGTGGTCGTGGTGGTGCTGGGGACCATGGGGATGGCCTTGGTGGTGGTCGGGGTGGTGCTGGGGACCATGGGGATGGCCTTGGTGGTGGCCATGGTGGTCGTGGTGGTGCTGGGGACCATGGGGATGGCCTTGGTGGTGGTTTTGGTGGTCATGGTGACCATGGTGATGGCCTTGGTGGTGGCCATGGTGGTCGTGGTGGTGCTGGGGACCATGGGGATGGCCTTGGTGGTGGCCGTGGTGGTCGTGGTGGTGCTGGGGACCATGGGGATGGCCTTGGTGGTGGCCATGGTGGTCGTGGTGGTGCTGGGGACCATGGGGATGGCCTTGGTGGTGGTCGTGGTGGTGCTGGGGACCATGGGGATGGCCTTGGTGGTGGCCATGGTGGTCGTGGTGGTGCTGAGGACCATGGGGATGGCCTTGGTGGTGGCTGTGGTGGTGCTGGGGACCATGGGGATGGCCTTGGTGGTGGCCATGGTGGTCGTGGTGGTGCTGGGGACCATGGGGATGGCCTTGGTGGTGGTCGTGGTGGTGCTGGGGACCATGGGGATGGCCTTGGTGGTGGTCGTGGTGGTCGTGGTGGTGCTGGGGACCATGGGGATGGCCTTGGTGGTGGCCGTGGTGGTGCTGGGGACCATGGGGATGGCCTTGGTGGTGGCCATGGTGGTTGTGGTGGTGCTGGGGACCATGGGGATGGCCTTGGTGGTGGCCATGGTGTCGTGGTGGTGCTGGGGACCATGGGGATGGCCTTGGTGGTGGCCATGGTGGTCGTGGTGACCATGGTGATGGCCTTGGTGGTGGCCATGGTGTCGTGGTGGTGCTGGGGACCATGGGGATGGCCTTGGTGGTGGCCGTGGTGGTGCTGGGGACCATGGCGATGGCCTTGGTGGTGGTTTTGGTGGTCATGGTGACCATGGTGATGGCCTTGGTGGTGGCCATGGTGTCGTGGTGGTGCTGGGGACCATGGGGATGGCCTTGGTGGTGGCCATGGTGGTCGTGGTGACCATGGTGATGGCCTTGGTGGTGGCCATGGTGGTTGTGGTGGTGCTGGGGACCATGGGGATGGCCTTGGTGGTGGCCATGGTGGTTGTGGTGGTGCTGGGGACCATGGGGATGGCCTTGGTGGTGGCCATGGTGTCGTGGTGGTGCTGGGGACCATGGCGATGGCCTTGGTAGTGGTTTTGGTGGTCATGGTGACCATGGTGATGGCCTTGGTGGTGGCCATGGTGGTCGTGGTGGTGCTGGGGACCATGGCGATGGCCTTGGTGGTGGTTTTGGTGGTCATGGTGACCATGGTGATGGCCTTGGTGGTGGCCATGGTGGTCGTGGTGGTGCTGGGGACCATGGGGATGGCCTTGGTGGTGGCCATGGTGTCGTGGTGGTGCTGGGGACCATGGGGATGGCCTTGGTGGTGGTCGTGGTGGTCATGGTGACCATGGTGATGGCCTTGGTGGTGGCTGTGGTGGTGCTGGGGACCATGGGGATGGCCTTGGTGGTGGCCATGGTGGTCGTGGTGGTGCTGGGGACCATGGGGATGGCCTTGGTGGTGGCCATGGTGGTCGTGGCGGTGCTGGGGACCATGGGGATGGCCTTGGTGGTGGTTTTGGTGGTCATGGTGACCATGGTGATGGCCTTGGTGGTGGCCATGGTGGTCGTGGTGGTGCTGGGGACCATGGGGATGGCCTTGGTGGTGGCCATGGTGGTCGTGGTGGTGCTGGGGACCATGGTGATGGCCTTGGTGGTGGTTTTGGTGGTCATGGTGACCATGGTGATGGCCTTGGTGGTGGCCATGGTGGTCGTGGTGGTGCTGGGGACCATGGGGATGGCCTTGGTGGTGGTCGTGGTGGTCGTGGTGGTGCTGGGGACCATGGTGATGGCCTTGGTGGTGGTCGTGGTGGTGCTGGGGACCATGGTGATGGCCTTGGTGGTGGCCATGGTGGTCGTGGTGGTGCTGGGGACCATGGGGATGGCCTTGGTGGTGGTCGGGGTGGTGCTGGGGACCATGGGGATGGCCTTGGTGGTGGCCATGGTGGTCGTGGTGGTGCTGGGGACCATGGGGATGGCCTTGGTGGTGGTTTTGGTGGTCATGGTGACCATGGTGATGGCCTTGGTGGTGGCCATGGTGGTCGTGGTGGTGCTGGGGACCATGGGGATGGCCTTGGTGGTGGCCGTGGTGGTCGTGGTGGTGCTGGGGACCATGGGGATGGCCTTGGTGGTGGCCATGGTGGTCGTGGTGGTGCTGGGGACCATGGGGATGGCCTTGGTGGTGGTCGTGGTGGTGCTGGGGACCATGGGGATGGCCTTGGTGGTGGTCGTGGTGGTCGTGGTGGTGCTGGGGACCATGGGGATGGCCTTGGTGGTGGTCGTGGTGGTGCTGGGGACCATGGTGATGGCCTTGGTGGTGGTCGGGGTGGTGCTGGGGACCATGGCGATGGCCTTGGTGGTGGTCGTGGTGGTCGTGGTGGTGCTGGGGACCATGGGGATGGCCTTGGTGGTGGTCGGGGTGGTGCTGGGGACCATGGCGATGGCCTTGGTGGTGGCCATGGTGTCGTGGTGGTGCTGGGGACCATGGGGATGGCCTTGGTGGTGGCTGTGGTGGTGCTGGGGACCATGGGGATGGCCTTGGTGGTGGCCATGGTGTCGTGGTGGTGCTGGGGACCATGGGGATGGCCTTGGTGGTGGCCATGGTGTCGTGGTGGTGCTGGGGACCATGGGGATGGCCTTGGTGGTGGTCGGGGTGGTCGTGGTGGTGCTGGGGACCATGGTGATGGCCTTGGTGGTGGCCGTGACAGTAGTCATGGCAGTAGCCACGGTGGTGGCCATGGTGGTGGCCATGGTAGTGATGCCCATGGCAGTAGCCACAGTGGTGGCTGTGGCAGTAGCCATGATGGTGGCCATGGTGGCAATGGCCATGGTAGCGATGGCCACGATAGCGATGGCCACGGCAGTAGCCACAGTGGTGACCACGGTAGTGACGGCCATGCTGGTGGCCATCGTAGTGATGGCCAGGCAGTAGCCACAGTGGTGGCCGTGGCAGTAGACGTGGTGGTGGCCGTGGCAGTAGCCATGGTGGTGGCCATGGTGGCAACGGCTGTGGTAGTGGTGGCCATGGCCATGGTAGCGATGGCCATGGTAGCGATGGCCACGGCAGCGGTGACCACAGAAGTGACGGCCATGCTGGTGGCCATCGTAGTGATGGCCAGGCAGTAGCCACAGGTGGCTGTGGCAGTAGCCGTGGTGGTGGCCGTGGCAGTAGCCATGGTGGCCATGGCCACGGTCGCGATGGCCGCCGCCGCCTGCCCCCCAGGGCGTCCGGTACCTCCACCACCGCGACGTCGTCCACGGGCGCCTCAAGTCCCGCAACTGCGTGGTCGACGGCCGCTTCGTCC
The DNA here is from genome assembly GCF_965183815.1 of Platalea leucorodia. Classification (NCBI taxonomy): domain Eukaryota; kingdom Metazoa; phylum Chordata; class Aves; order Pelecaniformes; family Threskiornithidae; genus Platalea; species Platalea leucorodia. Next base: position 18,696 of record NW_028121036.1, read on the forward strand.
TGAAGGTCACCGACCACGGCTACAACGAGCTGCTGGAGGCCCAGCGGCTGCCCACCCCCGCCCCGCAGGCGCAGGGTGAGGGCGGGGCCTGGCGGGGAGGGGGGCGTGGCCTGGGGATGGGGGCGGGGCCTGGGGAATGAGGGCGGGGCCTGGGGAGGGGGGGTTGGGCGGGGGGGATGGGAGGATGCGGGGTGTGGAGGTGGGGGCGAGGGGGTGGGCGGGGCTGGGGGGGAAGGGGCGGGGCTTTGGGGAGGGGAGGGGTGGGGCCTGGGGGATTTGAGGGCCTATGGGGTGGGGCCTAAGGGGTGGGGCCTCGGGGATGGGGTGGGGCCTTTGGATTGGGGGCGGGGTCTTTGGATTTGGGGCGGGGCCTTTGGTTTAGGGGCGGGGCCTTTGAATTGGGGTGTGGTCTTTGGATTGGGGCGGGGTCTTTGATTTGGGGCGGGGCCTTTGGGTTGGGGCGGGGCCTTTGGATTTGGGGCGGGACCTTTGGTTTAGGGGCGGGGCCTTTGGATTGGGGTGTGGTCTTTGGATTAGGGTGTGGTCTTTGGATTAGGGCGGGGTCTGTGGATTGGGGCGGGGCCTTTGGATTAGGGGCGGGGCCTGGGGCAGAGCCTGCGGGATGTGGGTGGGGCCATGAGGCCATGGGCGGGGCTTGCCCAGGGTGTGGCACTTAGGGGCGGGGCTTGGAGTCGAGGGCGGGTCTCCCTCTAGTGGGCGTGGCCTCCCCATAGTGGGCGTGGCCTGGTCATTCGGGGGGGCGTGGCCACACCATTACGGGACGTCACCACCCGAGGGGGGGGGGAGCATGCTAAGGGGGTGCGGCCTGGTTTGGGGTGGGGGCGTGGCCTGGGGGTGGAGGGGGCGTGTCCGAGCGTGGCCCCGCCCACCCGCAGAGCGGCTGTGGACGGCGCCGGAGCTGCTGCGGGACGCGGCGCTGGAGCGGCGCGGCTCCGTCCGCGGGGACGTCTACGCCATCGGCATCATCATGCAGGAGGTGATCTGCCGCAGCGGGCCCTACTGCATGCTGGGACTGCCCCCCGAAGGTACCGCCCAGTCACCCCAGTCACCCCCCAGTCACCCCCCAGTGACCCCGCTGCACGCTGGGACTGCCCCCCGAAGGTACCGCCCAGTCACCCCAGTAACCCCCAGTCACCCCCCAGTCACCCCCCAGTGACCCCGCTGCACGCTGGGACTGCCCCCCGAAGGTACCGCCCAGTCACCCCAGTAACCCCCCAGTCACCCCCCAGTCACCCCAGTGACCCCGCCGCACGCTGGGACTGCCCCCCGAAGGTACCGCCCAGTCACCCCAGTAACCCCCCAGTCACCCCCCAGTCACCCCCAGTGACCCCGCCGCACGCTGGGACTGCCCCCCGAAGGTACCGCCCAGTCACCCCAGTAACCCCCAGTCACCCCCCAGTCACCCCCCAGTGACCCCGCTGCACGCTGGGACTGCCCCCCGAAGGTACCGCCCAGTCACCCCAGTAACCCCCAGTCACCCCCCAGTCACCCCCCAGTGACCCCGCTGCACGCTGGGACTGCCCCCCGAAGGTACCGCCCAGTCACCCCAGTAACCCCCCAGTCACCCCCCAGTCACCCCAGTGACCCCGCCGCACGCTGGGACTGCCCCCCGAAGGTACCGCCCAGTCACCCCAGTAACCCCCCAGTCACCCCCCAGTCACCCCCAGTGACCCCGCCGCACGCTGGGACTGCCCCCCGAAGGTACCGCCCAGTCACCCCAGTAACCCCCAGTCACCCCCCAGTCACCCCCCAGTGACCCCGCTGCACGCTGGGACTGCCCCCCGAAGGTACCGCCCAGTCACCCCAGTAACCCCCAGTCACCCCCCAGTCACCCCCCAGTGACCCCGCTGCACGCTGGGACTGCCCCCCGAAGGTACCGCCCAGTCACCCCAGTAACCCCCCAGTCACCCCCCAGTCACCCCAGTGACCCCGCCGCACGCTGGGACTGCCCCCCGAAGGTACCGCCCAGTCACCCCAGTCACCCCCCAGTCACCCCCCAGTCACCCCCAGTGACCCCGCCGCACGCTGGGACTGCCCCCCGAAGGTACCGCCCAGTCACCCCAGTAACCCCCCAGTCACCCCCCAGTCACCCCCAGTGACCCCGCCGCACGCTGGGACTGCCCCCCGAAGGTACCGCCCAGTCACCCCAGTAACCCCCCAGTCACCCCCCAGTCACCCCCCAGTCACCCCCCAGTCACCCCCAGTGACCCCGCCGCACGCTGGGACTGCCCCCCGAAGGTACCGCCCAGTCACCCCCCAGTCACCCCCCAGTCACCCCCCAGTCACCCCCAGTGACCCCGCTGCACGCTGGGACTGCCCCCCGAAGGTACCGCCCAGTCACCCCAGTAACCCCCCAGTCACCCCCCAGTCACCCCAGTGACCCCGCCGCACGCTGGGACTGCCCCCTGAAGGTACCGCCCAGTCACCCCAGTCACCCCCCAGTCACCCCCAGTCACCCCCCAGTCACCCCCAGTGACCCCGCCGCATGCTGGGACTGCCCCCCGAAGGTACCGCCCAGTCACCCCAGTCACCCCCCAGTCACCCCCCAGTCACCCCCCAGTCACCCCCAGTGACCCCCAGTGACCCTGCTGCACGCTGGGACTGCCCCCCGAAGGTACCGCCCAGTCACCCCAGTAACCCCCCAGTCACCCCCCAGTCCACCCCCAGTCAGCCCAGTGACCCCGCTGCACGCTGGGGACTGCCCCCCGAAGGTACCGCCCAGTCACCCCAGTAACCCCCCAGTCACCCCCCAGTCACCCCCAGTGACCCCGCTGCACGCTGGGACTGCCCCCCGAAGGTACCGCCCAGTCACCCCAGTCACCCCCCAGTCACCCCCCAGTCACCCCCCAGTGACCCCACCGCACGCTGGGACTGCCCCCCGAAGGTACCGCCCAGTCACCCCAGTAACCCCCCAGTCACCCCCCAGTCACCCCCAGTCACCCCCAGTGACCCCGCCGCACGCTGGGACTGCCCCCCGAAGGTACCGCCCAGTCACCCCAGTAACCCCCCAGTCACCCCCCAGTCACCCCCAGTGACCCCGCCGCACGCTGGGACTGCCCCCCGAAGGTACCGCCCAGTCACCCCAGTAACCCCCCAGTCACCCCCCAGTCACCCCAGTGACCCCGCCGCACGCTGGGACTGCCCCCCGAATGTACCGCCCAGTCACCCCCCAGTCACCCCCCAGTCACCCCCCAGTCACCCCCAGTGACCCCGCCGCACGCTGGACTGCCCCCCGAAGGTACCGCCCCAGTCACCCCAGTCACCCCCCAGTCACCCCCAGTAACGTCTCCAGGACCTCCCAGACACCCCTTGGTCCCCAGCTGACCCCACCGACACCCCCAGCATCCCCTAGGGCCCCCCCAGCACCTCCAGGGCCCCCCAGAACCTCAAAGACCCCCCCAGTATCTCCAGGACCCCCCAAGAACCTCCAGGACCCCCCAAGATTCTCCATAATCCCCCCAGCACCTCCAGGCCCCCCCAGCATCTCCAAGCCCCCCCAAGCACCTCCAGGGCCCCCCCAGAACCTCCCCAAGCATCTCCAAGCCCCCCCAAGCACCTCCAGGGCCCCCCCAGAACCTCCAGGACCCCCCAAGCACCTCCAGAGCCCCCCCAGAACCTCCCCAAGCATCTCCAAGCCCCCCCAAGCACCTCCAGGGCCCCCCCAGAACCTCCAGGGCCCCCCCAGAACCTCCAAGACCCCCCAAGCATCTCCAGGACGCCCCAAGCATCTCCAGGCCCCCCCAGAACCTCCAAGACCCCCCCAAGCATCTCCAAGCCCCCCCAGAACCTCCAGGCCCCCCCAAGTATCTCCAAGCCCCCCCCAAGTATCTCCAAGGCCCCCCAGAACCTCCAGGCCCCCCCAGCATCTCCAAGACCACCCCCAAGAACCTCCAAGCCCCCCCAGAACCTCCAGGCCCCCCCCAGCCACCCAGTTGCCCCCCCCCGGTGACGCGGGTGCCCCCAGAGATCATCGAGAAGGTGCGGCGGCCGCCGCCGCTCTGCCGCCCCGCCGTCTCGGCCGACCAGGCCCCGCTGGAGTGCATCCACCTGATGAAGCAGTGCTGGAGCGAGCAGCCCGAGAAGAGGCCCACCATCGACCAGATCTTCGACCAGGTGGGACCGGGATGGGGTGGTGGGACCAGGGTGGGGTGGGTGGGACCGGGATGGGGGTGGTGGGACAGGGATGGGGTGGTGGGACCGGGATGGGGTGGGGTGGGACCGGGATGGGGGTGGTGGGACCGGGATGGGGTGGGGTGGGACCAGGATGGGGTGGTGGGACCAGGATGGGGGTGGTGGGACCGGGATGGGGGTGGTGGGACCGGGATGGGGTGGTGGGACTGGGATGGGGTGGTGGGACCGGGATGGGGTGGGGTGGGACCGGGATGGGGTGGTGGGACCGGGATGGGGTGGGGTGGGACCAGGATGGGGTGGTGGGACCGGGATGGGGTGGGACCGGGATGGGGTGGTGGGACCAGGATGGGGTGGGATGGGACCAGGATGGGGTGGTGGGACCGGGATGGGGTGGGACCGGGATGGGGTGGTGGGACCAGGATGGGGTGGTGGGACTGGGATGGGGTGGTGGGACCGGGATGGGGTGGTGGGACCG
>NW_028121035.1:0-22990 GCF_965183815.1 Platalea leucorodia
GGGCTGAGCCGCCAGCACCTGAGCTACCTGCAGGAGATCGGCACCGGCTGGTTCGGGAAGGTGAGGGGGGGGCCGGGGGGGGTCGGGGGGGGGGGTCGGGGGGGTGGGGCACCCCCTGACCCCCCCAAACTCCCCGCCCCCCCCCCAGGTGATCCTGGGGGAGCTCTTGGGGGACCCCAGCCCCGCGCAGGTGGTGGTGAAGGAGCTTCGGGCCGGCGCCGGGGCCCCCGAGCAGCGGCGCTTCTTGGCTGAAGCTCAGCCCTATCGGTAACGGGGGGGGGGCACCGGGGGGGGGCACCCGGGGGGGGGGGGCACCCGGGGGGGGGGGGGGCATCGGGGGGAGGGGGGCACCCGGGGGGGGGAGGCAGGGGTCTGGAGGGAGCAGCCATGGGGCTGAGGGGGGCAGCCATGGGGTCCAAGCGGGGCACCCGGGGGTGGGGGGGGCACCGGGGGCGGGGGGGGCACCCGGGGGTGGGGGGGCACCCGGGGGTGGGGGGCATCGGGGGGAGGGGGGCACCCGGGGGGAGGGGCAGGGGTCTGGAGGGAGCAGCCATGGGCTGGGGGGGGCAGCCATGGGGTCCAAGGGGGGCACCCAGGGGTGGGGGGGGCACCCGGGGGGGGGCACCCGGGGGTGGGGGGCATCGGGGGGTGGGGGGGGCACCCGGGGGGGGGTATCGGGGGGAGGGGGGCACCCGGGGGGGGGGGCAGGGGTCTGGAGGGAGCAGCCATGGGGCTGAGGGGGGCAGCCATGGGGTCCAAGGGGGGCACCGGGGGGGGGGGGCACCCAGGGGTGGGGGGGGGCACCCGGGGAGGGGGGGCACCCGGGGAGGGGGGGGCATCGGGGGGAGGGGGGCACCCGGGGGGGGGAGGCAGGGGTCTGGAGGGAGCAGCCATGGGGCTGAGGGGGGCAGCCATGGGGTCCAAGGGGGGCACCCGGGGGCGGGGGGGGCACCCGGGGGTGGGGGGGCACCCGGGGGTGGGGGGCATCGGGGGGAGGGGGGCACCCGGGGGGGGGAGGCAGGGGTCTGGAGGGAGCAGCCATGGGGCTGGGGGGGGCAGCCATGGGATCCAAGGGGGGCACCCAGGGGTGGGGGGCACCCGGGGGTGGGGGGGGCACCCGGGGGGGGCACCCAGGGGTGGGGGGCATCGGGGGGAGGGGGGCACCCGGGGGGGGGAGGCAGGGGTCTGGAGGGAGCAGCCATGGGGCTGGGGGGGGCAGCCATGGGATCCAAGGGGGGCACCCAGGGGTGGGGTGGGGGGCCAGGGGGCTGGGGGGGCACCCAGGGGGGCTGGGGGGGGCAGCCAGGGGTCCAAGGGGGGCACCCTGGGGTCCTGGGGGGCACCCATGGGTCTGGGGGGGGGCACCCAAGAGTCTGGGGGGCAGCCAGGGGTCCAGGGGGGCACCCATGGGTCTGGGGGGTGCCCAGGGGTCTGGGGGGGGGTCCCAGGGGGGCACCCATGGGTCTGGGGGGTGCCCAGGGGTCTGGGGGGGGGTCCCAGGTGTCCAGGGGGGCACCCATGGATCTGGGGGGTGCCCAGGGGTCTGGGGGGGGGTCCCAGGGGTCCAGGGGGGCACCCATGGGTCTGGGGGGTGCCCAGGGGTCTGGGGGGTGGTCCCAGGGGTCCAGGGGGGCACCCATGGGTCTGGGGGGTGCCCAGGGGTCTGGGTGGGGGTCCCAGGGGTCCAGGGGGGCACCCATGGGTCTGGGGAGCACCCATGGGTCTGGGGGCTTTGGGGGGGGGGTGTAATGGGAGCCCCCCAATTGCCTGCAGGAGCCTCCAGCACCCCAACCTGCTGCAGTGCCTGGGGCTGTGCGGGGAGAGCGGGCCCCTGCTGCTGGTGATGGAGTACTGCCAGCTGGTGAGCGCACGGCGCCGCACGGGGCTTGCACGGGGCTTGCACGGGGCTTTGCACGGGGCTTTGCACGGGGGGGGGTTGCACAAGGGGGTTTGCACAGGGTTTGCACGGGGGGTTTGCACGGGGGGGTTTGCACAGGGTTTGCATGGGGTGTTTGCAGAAGGGGGTTTGCACGGGGGTTTGCACAGGGGGGTTTGCACAAGGGGGTTTGCACGGGGGGGTTGCACGGGGGGGTTTGCACGGGGGGGTTTGCACGGGGGTTTGCACGGGGGGTTGCACAAGGGGGTTTGCACAGGGTTTGCACGGGGGGTTTGCACGGGGGTTTGCACGGGGGGTTGCATGGGGGGTTGCACAAGGGGGTTTGCACAGGGTTTGCACGGGGGGTTTGCAGAAGGGGGTTTGCACGGGGGGGTTTGCACAGAGGGTTTGCACGAGGGGGTTGCACGGGGGGTTGCACGGGAGTTTGCATGGGGGGGTTTGCATGGGGGGGTTTGCACAGGGTTTGCACGGGGGGGTTGCACAAGGGGGTTTGCACGGGGGGTTGCACGGGGGGGTTTGCACAGGGTTTGCACGGGGGGGTTGCACGAGGGGGGTTGCACGGGGGGGTTGCACGAGGGGTTTGCACAGGTGGGTTTTCCATGGGGGATTTGCACGAGGGGCTCGCACGAGGGGTTTGCACGGGGGGGGGGTGTTGCACGAGGGGCTTTGCCCCCTTCCCCGTTGCCCCCCCAGCGCCCTCAATGACCTCGTGTCCCCCCCGTGTCCCCCCCTCAGGGGGACCTGAAGCGGTACCTGCGGGCGCAGCGGGGGGCCGGGGGGGGGGACGCCGGAGCTGCCCCCCCGCGACGTGGCCACGCTGCAGCGGCTGGCGCTCGAGGTCACCCTGGGGCTGCGGCACCTTCACCGCCACGGCTTCGTCCACGGGTACCGCCCCGGCCGCTGCGGCCCCTTGGGTGGGGGGCACCCGCGGCCCTGGGTCCCCTTGGGTGGGGGGCACCCGCAGCCATGGGTCCCCTCGGGGTGGGGGGCACCAGACCCCTGGGTCCCTTTGGGGAGGGGTCCCTGCGTCCCTTTGGGTGGGGGGCACCCACATCCCTGGGTCCCTTTGGGTGGGGGGCACCCAGACCCTTGGGTCCTCTTGGGTGGGGGGCACCAGACCCCTGGGTCCCTTTGGGGAGGGGTCCCTGCGTCCCCTTGGGTGGGGGGCACCCAGAGCCCTGGGTCCCCTTGGAGAGGCCCCCCCAGACCCCTGGGTCCCTTTGAGTGGGGGGCACCCAGACCCCTGGGTCCCTTTGGGGAGGGGTCCCTGCGTCCCTTTGGGTGGGGGGCACCCAGAGCTCTGGGTTCCTTTGGGTGGGGGGCACCTGGAGCCCTGGGTCCCTTTGGGGAGGGGTCCCTGGGTCCCCTTGGGTGGGGGGCACCCGCAGCCCTGGGTCCCTTTGGGTGGGGGGCACCTGGATCCTTGGGTCCCCTTGGGTGGGGGGCACCAGCCCCCTGGGTCCCTTTGGGGAGGGGTCCCTGGGTCCCTTGGGTGGGGGGCACCCAGACCCTTGGGTCCTCTTGGGTGGGGGGCACCCAGACCCCTGGGTCCCTTTGGGGAGGGGTCCCCCCGGCCGCTGGGGTCCCCCCCCGGATCCTGGGTGCCGTGGGAGCCAGGGTCCCCCCCGGGCGCCCCCAGGGGTGGGGGGTCCCGTGCCCCCCCCCCGGGCCGGGGGCTGAGCGGGTCCCGCAGCGACCTGGCCCTGCGCAACTGCCTGCTGACCTCGGAGCTGACGGTGCGGCTGGGGGACTACGGGCTGGCCCACAGCAACTACCGGGTGGGTGGCACCTGCGGGGACAGGGGGGACACGGGTGGGGGGACGGGGGTGGGGGGACACGGGGATGGGGGGACAGGGATGGGGGGACAGGGGGACATGGGGATGGGGGGACAGAAGTGGGGGGACAGGGATGGGGGGACACGGGGATGGGGGATAGGGATGGGGGGACAGAGGTGGGGGGACACGGGGATGGGGACACGGGGATGGGGGGACAGGGGTGGGGGGACACGGGGATGGGGGGACAGGGATGGGGGGACAGAGGTGGGGGGACATGGGGATGGGGGGACAGGGATGGGGGGACAGAGGTGGGGGGACACGGGGATGGGGACAGGGATGGGGACAGGGATGGGGGGACAGAGGTGGGGGGACACGGGGATGGGGGGACAGGGATGAGGGGGACAGGGGTGGGGGGACATGGGGATGGGGGGGTCACAGGGATGGGGACAGGGATGGGGACAGCCAAGGAGCAGCTGGGATAGGGACAGGGGGACACGGGGATGACCAGGATGGGGACAGGGATGAGGGGGACACAGGGATGGGGACAGGGATGGGGACAGCCAGGATGGGGGGACACGGGGATGGGGACAAGAACAAGCTGGGATGGGGACAGGGGGACACGGGGATGACCAGGATGGGGACAGGGATGAGGGGGACACAGGGATGAGGGGGACACGGGGATGGGGACAGGGATGGGGACAGCCAGGATGGGGGGACATGAGAATGGGGACAAGAACAAGCTGGGATGGGGACAGGGGGACATGGGGATGACCGGGATGGGGACAGGGATGAGGGGGACACAGGGATGGGGGGACACGGGGATGGGGACAAGGACGAGCTGGGATGGGGACAGGGGGACATGGGGATGACCAGGATGGGGACAGGGATGGGGACAGCCAGGATGGGGGGACACAGGGATGGGGACAGGGATGGGGACAGGGATGGGGACAGCCAGGATGGGGGGACATGAGAATGGGGACAAGGAGCAGCTGGGATGGGGACAGGGGGACATGGGGATGACCAGGATGGGGACAGGGATGGGGACAGCCAGGATGGGGGGACACGGGGATGGGGACAGGGACAATGGGGACACGAGGATGACCAGGGTGGGGACAGGAGTGGGGACCAGCAGGGAGGGGACGCAGGGACCGGCTGGGTTGGGGACAGGGACCAGCCAGGACGGGGTGACATCGCCGGAGCCCCACCAGGCCAGACCCAGGGGCCTGGGGACACGGCGGGGACAGGGACCCACCGGGATGGGGCCAGGAGCCTCGGGACCAGTTGGGGACAGAATGGGGAGCTGCTGGGATGGGCGGGGCCAGACTGGGGCCAGGGGTGGGGACAATGGGTGACAGACACCCCCCCCCCCCCCCAGGAGGACTACTACGTGACCCCCGAGCGGCTGTGGGTCCCCCTGCGCTGGGTGGCCCCCGAGCTGCTGGCCGAGACCCGGGGGACACTGGCGGTGGCAGAGCAGAGCAAGGAGAGCAACGTCTGGTGAGTCGGGGACACCGGGGACATGGGGGACACCGGGTGACACCACGGACACCGCGGACGTGGGGGACACAAGGGACATGGGGGACACCGGGTGACACCATGGACACCGCGGACGTGGGGGACACAAGGGACATGGGGGACACCGGGTGACGCCACGGACACCATGGACATGGGGGACACGGGGGACACCGGGTGACACCACGGACACCGGGGGACATCGGGGACACCCCCAGCCCAGTGGCGCGGTGTGGCGGTGTCACCCCGTCCCAGTGCTGGGGTGTCCTGGCGGGGTGGGGTGACGGGGTGCTGGCGTCACCATGTTGGGGTGTCATGGTGTTGCGAGGTCACGGTGTTGGGATGTCAACGGCGTGACAGTGTTGGGGGGGGTGACGGTGTTGGGGTGTGACGGTGTCCTGGTGTGACGGTGTTGGGGTGTAACAACGTCCTGGTGTCACGGTGTTGGGGGTGCAACAGTGTCCTGGTGTCACGGTGTTGGGATGTGACGGTGTTGGGGTGTGACAGTGTCCTGTTTTCATGGTGTTGGGGTGTGACGGTGTTGGAAGGTCCCAGTGTCATGGTGTTGGGGTGTGATGGTGTCCTCTCGTCATGGTGTTGGGGTGCAACGGTGTTGGGATGTCACGGTGTTGGGGTGTGACGGTGTTGGAAGGTCCCAGTGTCATGGTGTTGGGGTGTGATGGTGTCCTCTCGTCATGGTGTTGGGGTGCAACGGTGTTGGGATGTCACGGTGTTGGGGTGTGACGGTGTTGGAAGGTCCCAGTGTCATGGTGTTGGGGTGTGATGGTGTCCTCTCGTCATGGTGTTGGGGTGCAACGGTGTTGGGATGTCACGGTGTTGGGGTGTGACGGTGTTGGAAGGTCCCAGTGTCATGGTGTTGGGGTGTGATGGTGTCCTCTCGTCATGGTGTTGGGGTGCAACGGTGTTGGGATGTCACGGTGTTGGGGTGTCACAGTGTTGGAAGGTCCCAGTGTCATGGTGTTGGGGTGTGATGGTGTCCTCTCGTCATGGTGTTGGGGTGCAACAGTGTTGGGATGTCACGGTGTCAGGATGTCACGGTGTTGGAAGGTCCCAGTGTCACGGTGTCGGGATGTCACGGTGTTGGAAGGTCCCAGTGTCATGGTGTTGGGGTGTCACGGTGTTGGAAGATCCCAGTGTCATGGTGTTGGGGTGTGACGGTGTTGGAAGGTCCCAGTGTCACCGTGCTGGGCTGTGACGGTGTTGAGGTGTGATGGTGTCCTGGTATCACGGTGTTGGGGCGTGATGGTGTTGGGAGGTCCCGGTGCCAGGGTGTTGGGGTGCCGCGGTGCCCACCTGCGATGGCGTTACGCTGTCCCGATGTCGCGGTGTCCCGTTGTACCCTGCAACAGCCACACGGTGCCCAGGTGGGTCGGTGTTGCGATGCCGTGGTGCCGGATGGGACGGTGCCCAGCGTGATGGTGTCCCTGGCACGAGGGTGTTGCGGTGGCACGGTACCCAGTGCGATGGTCCCTGCTGTCATGACATTGTGCCGCAGCACCTGACGCGGTGGTGCCGGGTGTCACAGTGTTGCGATGCCATGGCACCCAGCACGATGGTCGCTGGCATGACGGTGACAAGCATCACGCTGTTGCGACGCTGCGGTACCAAACATGCTGGTGCCAGGTGTCACGGTGTTGTGATGCTCCCTGGCGTGACGGTGACAAATGTCATGTTGTTGTGACACCGCGATACCCAGCGCGACGGTCGCTGGCGCGATGGTGACAAGCGTCACGGTGTTGCGATGCCAAACCCAGCACGACTGTCCCTGGCATGATGGTGACAAATGTCATGTTGTTGTGACACCGCGATACCCAGCGCGACGGTCGCTGGCGCGATGGTGACAAGCGTCACGGTGTTGCGATGCTGCGGTACCTGGTGTCACGGTGTTGCGATGCCACCATACCCAGCGTGACGGTCCCCGCTGTCCCTGTGCCGCAGCACGGCCAGGTGCCGGTGGCCGGCGTGGCGGTGCCCGCGGTGACAGTGCCGGTGTCACGGTGTCCCCGTCAGGTCGCTGGGGGTGACGCTGTGGGAGCTGTTCGAGTTGGGGGTTCAGCCCTACCGGCACCTCTCGGACCAGGAGCTCCTCGGCCGCCTGATGCGCCGGCGCCCGCTGGCCCTCGGCCGCCCCCGCCTCCGCCTGCCCCACGCCGACGGCTGGTGAGTGGGGGGGACACGGAGGGGACACGGGGGGGACACGGGGACCCCCAGCCACACCCACGCGCCGCCTGTGTCCTCCCATCTGTCCCTGTCCCCCCGTGGTGATGGGTGCCCCTCCCTGGGGTGTCCCTGTCCCCACCCCTGGGGGGGTCCCTGTCCCTGGGGTGTCCCCATCCCTGGGGTGTCCTCATCCCTGTCCCCATTCCTGTCCCTGTCCTGGGGGTGTCCCCACCCCTGTCCCCACCCCTGGGGGTGTCCCCACCCCTATCCCATCCCTGTCCCCACCCCGGAGTGTCCCTGTCCTTGTCCCCATCCCTGTCCCTGGGGTGTTCCCATCCCTGTCCCCACCCCTGGGGTGTCCCTGTCCCTGGGGTGTCCCCGTCCCTGTCCCCACCCCTGGGGGTCCCTGTGCTCGTCCCCATCCCTGTCCCTGGGGTGTCCCCGTCCCTGGGGTGTCCCTGTCCCTGGGGTGTCCCCATCCCTGTCCCACCCCTGTCCCCACCCCTGGGGTGTCCCTGTCCCTGTCCCCACCCATGGGGGGTCCCTGTCCCTGGGGGTGCCCCCATCCCTGTCCCCCTCCCTGTCCCTGGGGTGTCCCCATCCCTATCCCCACCCCTGGGGGGTCCCTGTCCCTGTCCCCCTCCCTGTCCCTGGGGTGTCCCTGTCCCCCCCCCGGCGTGTCCCCTCCCCCCCATACCCACTCTGGGGGGTCCCGCCCGCAGGTTCGGGGTGCTGCAGTCCTGCTGGCGCCCGCCCCCCCAGCGCCCCTCCCTGGAAGAGCTGCACCGGCGGCTGAGCACCCTCCTGCGGGGTCCCCCCGGGGGGTCCCCAGCCCCGGCCCCCCCCCCCCGGCCCCCCTCCGCCTTCCCCCTCCTCGACGCCTTCCCCGGCCCCGACCCCGAGGACGTCCTTACCGTCACCCAGAGCAGTCGGGGACGCCTGGCCTTCGAGTGTCTTTGGGAACGAGCCCGGGGGGGTCGTACCGGGGGGGTACCCCCACCCCAAAATCGTCTCGGTAACTTGGGGACCCCCGGGGTGCTGCCGGTGCTGGGCGCCCGCAGCCCCTCGGGGACCAGCGAGTACTACATCCGCCTGGAGGAACACGAAGGCGGGGGGGACACGGCGGGGACGGTGGCCCCCTCCGGTCCCCCCGTTGTCCCCAATCGTCGTGGGGGGCTCAATCCTTTTCGGGGGGTGCAGGAGACGGCGCTGATGGGGGGGACCGGGGAGGGGTGGGGGGAGCGCAGCTCGGCGGGGAGCACGGCCGGCAGCGGGGGGAGCAGCCCCCGGCGTCCCCTAGCTTGTCCCCTCTGCCGGGGGGACGAGGAGGGGGACGATGGGGACGCCCCCCCGCCCCCCTGTACCTGCGCCCTGGCCCGCGCCGAGGTGGTGCGGGGGTGGCGGGAACGGGGGGCCCCCCTGCGCCCCCGGTGTGACAGCGCCGGGGACGACTCGTCCCTGCGGGCCGAGAGGGGCTCCTTGGTGGAGTGTCCGGCGGCCAGCGAGGTCACCGAAGCCACCGAGGCCACCGGTCACCCCGGGATTTGGGGGCCGGAGGGGCGGGGGGTGGCGGTGGGGAGGGATGAGGTGGCACCGTGGGGACAAGAGAGGTCGTCGATGACCAGAGAGGTGGCACCTGGGGCGCAAGGGACGTCCCCTTTGGAACTGGAGGTGGCCCCGTGGGGACGAGAGAGGCCACCGTTGACCCAAGAGAGGCCACCGTTGACAAGAGAGGTGGCACCTGGGGCGCAAGGGACGTCCCCTTTGGCACTGGAGGTGGCCTCGTGGGGACAAGAGAGGCCACCGTTGACGCAAGGGACGTCCCCTTTGGCGTTGGAGATGGCCCCGTGGGGACAGGAAAGGTCTTCGTTGACGCAAGAGAGGCCACCGTTGACAAGAGAGGTGGCACCTGGGGCGCAAGGGACGTCCCCTTTGGCACTGGAGGTGGCCCCGTGGGGACGAGAGGGGCCACCGTTGACGCAAGAGAGGCCACCGTTGACGCAAGGGACGTCCCCTTTGGTGCTGGAGATGGCTCCATGGGGACAAGAGAGGCCACTGTTGATGCAAGAGAGGCCACCGTTGACGCAAGAGGTGGCACCTGGGGCACAAGGGACGTCCCCTTTGGAACTGGAGGTGGCCTCATGGGGACAAGAGAGGCCACCATTGACACAAGAGAGGCCACCGTTGACGCAAGGGACGTCCCCTTTGGCGCTGGAGATGGCCTCGTGGGGACAAGAGAGGCCACCGTTGACACAAGAGAGGCCACCGTTGACACGAGAGGTGGCACCTGGGGCGCAAGGGACGTCCCCTTTGGAACTGGAGGTGGCCCCGTGGGGACAACAGAGGTCTTCACTGACCCAAGAGAGGCCACCGTTGATGCAAGGGACGTCCCCTTTGGCACTGGAGGTGGCCTCATGGGGACAAGAGAGGCCACCATTGACACAAGAGAGGCCACCGTTGACGCAAGGGACGTCCCCTTTGGCGTTGGAGATGGCCCCGTGGGGCCAAGAGAGGCCACCGTTGACCAGAGAGGTGGCACCTGGGGCACAAGGGACGTCCCCTTTGGCACTGGAGATGACCCCATGGGGCCAAGAGAGGCCACCGCTGCCCCCAGAGATGGCAGCGCTGACACGAGTGACGGCGCCATGGGGCCAAGAGATGCCACCGTTGACACGAGAGGTGGCAGCTGGGGCACAAGGGACGTCCCCTTCGGCACCCCAGATGGTCCCGTGGGGACAAGGAATGTCACCTTTGGCACCCGAGACGGTGCCTGGGACACAAGGGACGTCCCCTTTGGCACCAGAGGTGCCCCCATGGGGACAAGAAAGGCCACCGCTGACGGGAGAGGTGGCACCTTCGGCACCAGAGACGTCCCCGTGGGGACAAGAGATGTCACCTTTGAGAGGAGAGACGGTGCCCAGGACGCAAGGGACGTCCCCTTTGGCAGCAGAGGTGGCCCCGTGGGGTCAAGAGATGTCACCTTCGGCACGAGGGACGTCCCCTTTGGCAGCAGAGACGTCCCCATGGGCACGAGAGACGTCCCCTACACGAGAGACGTCCCCCGGGGCACAAGGGACGTCCCCTTGGGCGTACGAAATGTCCCCTTTGGCACGAGAGACGGTGCCCGGGGGACACGGGACGTCCCCTGTGGCACCAGAGATGTCCCCATGGACACGAGAGATGGCACCTACCCCACAAGAGATGGCACCTGGGGCACCAGAGACGTCCCCATGGACACGAGAGATGGCACCTACCCCACGAGAGATGGCACCTGGGGCACAAGGGACGTCCCCTTTGGCCCCAGAGACGTCCCCCTGGACACGAGAGGCGTCCCCTTTGTCACAAGAGATGTCACCTTCGTCACCAGGGACGTCCCCTTGGACAGACGTGACGGCGCCAGGGGCACGAGGGACGTCCCCGTGGGCACGTTGGACAGATGCGATGGCACCCGGGGCACCGGGGACGTCCCCGTGGACACAAGGGACAGCGCCCGGGGCACCAGGGACGTCCCCGAGGGAGGGTTTTCCCCGGGGGGGTCCTTGGGGACCCCCGCCAGGGTCCCCCTTCCCGGGCGCCGGCGTCCCCGTGGCCGTGGCCGTGCCACCGCTGGCCGCGCTGGCCGAGGGTCCCGAGGAGGAGAAGGTGGCCCTGGTGGCCGGGGTTCTCGAGGACCCCCTCGGGGACACCCCCGCGGTCACCCCCCAGCCGGCCGGGGCCACCCAGGGCGGCACCCTAAGGGGGGGCGCGGGGAGGTGCCACGGGATGTCCCCAAAGGGGTCTCCAGAGGTGTCCCCAAAGGGGGGGGCAGAGGGGTGCCAAGGGACGTCCCCAGAGGGGTCCCAAGCGAGGTGCCAAGGGACGTCCCCGAAGGGGTCTCCAGAGATGTCCCCAAAGGAGTCCCCAAAGGGGTCCCCAAGGAGATGCCAAGAGATGTCCCCAAAGGGGTCCCCAGGGACGTCCCCATCGGGGTCCCCGGAGAGGTGCCAAGAGACGACGCCCCCTCGGAGCTGCCCAATGGCCTCCTCGGGGCGGTGCCCAGACGGGGACCCGCAGCGCTGTCCCAAGAGGTCCCCAAAAGGGTCCCCAAGGAGGTGCCCGGAGATGTCCCCAAAGGCGTCCCTGGAGAAGGTCCCCAAGGGGTCCCCAAGGAGGTGCTCGGCAAAGTCCCCAACGGGATCCCCGGGCAAGGGACCCCCCAGGTCCCCGAAGGCGTCCCCAAGGAGATGCCAAGAGATGTCCCCAAAAGGGTCCCCAAGGAGATGCCAAGAGACGTCCTCGAGGGGGTCCCCAAGGAGATGTTCAGAGATGTCCCCAAAGGCGTCCCCAAAGAGATGCCAAGAGATGTCCCCAAGGAAAAAACAAGAGATGGCCTCCAGGGGGTCCCCAAGGAGATGCCAAGAGATGTCCCCGAAGGTGTCCCCAAGGAGACGCCAAGAGATGTCCCCGAGGAGATGCCAAGAGATGTCCCCAAAGGCGTCCCCAAGGAGATGCCAAGAGATGTCCCCAAAGAGATGCCAAGAGATGTCCCCAAAGGCGTCCCCAAGGAGATGCCAAGAGATGTCCCCGAGGAGACGCCAAGAGATGTCCCCAAAGGCGTCCCCGAGGAGATGCCAAGAGATGTCCCCGAGGAAACGCCAAGAAATGTCCCCGAAGGCGTCCCCAAGGAGGTGCCAAGAGACGTCCCCACAGGGGACCCAGACGATGTCCCCACGAGGGTCCCCAGCCAAACCCCCGGGGGAGCCATCCCCAAAGGGACCCCCCGAGGCGTCCCCGTCCCCAAGGGCGTCCCCGTCCTCGCCGGGCCAGCGCCCCGGGGACAGCGGCTACGAGACGGAGACGTCACCGTCCCCCGCGGCAGGGGGCGGTGGCGGTGGCACCACCGGGGTGGCGGTGACCCCGGGGACCCCCGCGTCCCGACGCGGGCAGGGGGACAGGGACGGGGACGTCCCCAGGGCCACCGCCGAGGGGGGGTTCGTGGTCCAGGTGTGCCAGGAGCGGCTGCAGGTCACCCTGCGCGAGGACGTCACCCGAAATCTGCTGGCACCTCGGGGACAGGACGGGCGCCCCGAGGCCCCGGGGCGGGGGGCGGCCGGCGGAGGGCGGGACAACGACAACGGCGGCGGCGGCACCGTCGTCCCCGCGGCCACCCCGGTCCCCGCCGCCCCCCCCAGCAGCGCCGACATCCGAGGTGGGTGAGGGACGGGGGTGGGGGGCGGGGGGGCAGGAGGAGGGGGTTGGGGGCAGGAGGAGGGGGGTTGGGGGCAGGAGGAGGGAGGTTGGGGGGTCCTGCTGTGGTGCACTGTGGGAAGGGGGGCACCTTCCCACCCCCTGCTTTTGACTCTGTCTCTTTTTCTCTGCCCCGTTGCCCCCTAACCTGCCCCACGGCCCCTCCCTGCCCCCCAATCTTGCCCCACTCTGCCCCCCTCACCTGCCCCATTGCCCTCCTCACCTGCCCTATTGCCCCTCTCTGCCCCCCTCACCTGCCCCATTGCCCCCTTGACCTGCCCTATTGCCCCTCCCTGCCCCCCACTCTGCCCCATTGCCCCTCCCTGCCCCCTAACCTGCCCTATTGCCCCCCTAACCTGCTCTATTGCCCCCCTAACCTGCCCTATTGCCCCCCTAACCTGCCCTATTGCCCCCCTAACCTGCCCCATTGCCCCTCCCTGCCCCCTAACCTGCCCTATTGCCCCCCTAACCTGCTCTATTGCCCCCCTAACCTGCCCTATTGCCCCCCTAACCTGCTCTATTGCCCCCCTAACCTGCCCTATTGCCCCCCTAACCTGCCCCATTGCCCCTCCCTGCCCCCTAATCTGCCCCATTGCCCCCCTAACCTGCCCTATTGCCCCCCTAACCTGCCCCATTGCCCCTCCCTGCCCCCCTAATCTGCCCTATTGCCCCCCTAACCTGCTCTATTGCCCCCCTAACCTGCCCCATTGCCCCCCTAACCTGCCCCATTGCCCCTGTCTGCCCCCCTAACCTGCCCCATTGCCCCTCCCTGCCCCCTAATCTGCCCTATTGCCCCCCTAACCTGCTCTATTGCCCCCCTAACCTGCCCCATTGCCCCCCTAACCTGCCCTATGGCCCCCTCTGCCCCCCTAACCTGCCCCACTGCCCCCCAACCTGCCCCACTGCCCCCCTAACCTGCCCCACTGCCCCCCAACCTGCCCTATTGCCCCCTAACCTGCCCCCCCACCTGCCCCACTGCCCCCCATTCTGCCCCTCTCTGCCCCCCCAGCGAAGGCCTCCCGCCTCTCTCTCCCCCTGCCCCCCCTGGCCCTGCGGCCTTTCCCCCGCCGCGGCCCCCGGGCCCAGCGCTGGGACAGGGCCGAGGGGCGGGGGCCGCCGGCGGAGGAGGAGGAGGAGGAGGAAGAGGAGGAGGAAGAGGAGGAGGAGGAAGGGGACGAGGAGGAGGAGGACGAGGCCGAGGAGGCGGCGGCGGGCGGCGGCGGCCCGGCGGTGCCGATCGTGGTGACGCGTTGGGACGGGCGCGGCCTCCGGGGCCTCCTCAAGTCCCCCCGGGCCGCGGCGGAAGCGGAAGCGGCGGAAGCGGAAGCGGAAGCGGCGCTGGCGCGCAAGCGCAAGATGGTGTCCTTCTTCGATGACGTCACCGTCTACCTCTTCGACCAGGTGGGGCGGGGGGAAGGCGCTGATTGGCGGAGGGGAGGCGGGAGGCACCGCCCACGGGGGGCGGAGTCAAAGGGAAGGGGCGGGGACGAGGGGGCGTGGCCTCGGCTGAAAGGCCCCGCCCCCCGGCGCAGGAGACGCCCACCAACGAGTTGAGCTGCCAGAGCGCCGCCGAGGGGGAGGAGGCGGAACCCGACGCTTTTGCGCCCCCTGACGGAATCGGTGGGTGCCGCCGGCGGCGGGAGGACCCGGGGGGGTCCTGGGCTCAAGGGGGGGCTCAGCCCCGTATTGGGGGGGCCCTGCCCCATAGCAGGGGGTCCTGGGCACTGGGGGGGTCCCTGCCCCATAGCAGGGGGGTCTTGGGTCTTGGGGAGGGTCCCTGCCCCATAGCAGGGGGGGTCTTTGGCCTGAGGGGGGGTCCCTGCCCCATAGCGGGGGGGTCCTGGGTCTTGGGGGGGGTCCCTGCCCCATAGCAGGGGGGTCCTGGGTCTTGGGGGGGGTCCCTGCCCCATAGCAGGGGGGTCTTGGGTCTTGGGGGGGGTCCCTGCCCCATAGCGGGGGGTCCTGGGCTCAAGGGGGGGGGGGTCCCTGCCCCATAGCAGGGGGGTCCTGGGTCTTGGGAGGGGTCCCTGCCCCATAGCAGGGGGGGTCTTTGGCCTGAGGGGGGGTCCCTGCCCCATAGCAGGGGGGGTCTTGGGTCTTGGGGGGGGGTCCCTGCCCCATAGCAGGGGGGTCCTGGGCACTGGGGGGGTCCCTGCCCCATAGCAGGGGGGTCTTGGGTCTTGGGGGGGGTCCCTGCCCCATAGCGGGGGGTCCTGGGCTCAAGGGGGGGGGTCCCTGCCCCATAGCAGGGGGGGTCTTTGGCCTGAGGGGGGGTCCCTGCCCCATAGCAGGGGGGTCTTGGGTCTTGGGGAGGGTCTCTGCCCCATAGCGGGGGGTCCTGGGTCTTGGGGGGGGGGGTCCCTGCCCCATAGCGGGGGGGGTCCTGGGTCTTGGGGGGGGTCCTTGCCCCATAGCAGGGGTGTCCTGGGCACTGGGGGGGGTCCTGACCCCCGCCCCCCCCCCAGGAGGGGTCTTTGAGTGGGAGGAGGAGCGGGGTCCCCCCGGCCCCGCCCTGGGTGGGGACCCCCGACGTGGCACCCGCTTCACCGTCTCCCCCGCCCTGGAGCCCCCCCGGGGCCCCCCCGAGCCCGAGCGCCCCACGGCCCGTGAGTGGGGAGGCAGGGCTGGGGGGCAAAGGGGGGGCGAAGGGGCAGATTTAGGGGGGCTGGGGGGCAGATCTGGGGGGCTGGGGGGGCAAAGGGGCAGATCTGGGGGGTCCTGGGGGGAGATTTAGAGGCTTGGGGGGGGCAAAGGGGCAGATCTGGGGGGCTGGGGGGGCAAAGGGGCAGATTTGGGGGGCTGGGGGGCAGATCTGGGGGGCTGGGGGGGCAAAGGGGCAGATTTGGGGGGCTGGGGGGCAGATCTGGGGGGCTGGGGGGTCCCAGGGGGGAGATTTAGGGGGCTGGGGGGGGCAAAGGGGCAAATCTGGGGGGCTGGGGGGGCAAAGGGGCAGATTTGGGGGGCTGGGGGGCAGATCTGGGGGGCTGGGGGGAGGGGCTGGATCGGGGGGTACCTGACCCCCCCCCCCCCTTTTCCAGCCCCCATCGAGAACTGAACCCGGGGGGGGGGGGTGTCGGAGCCCTCCCCCCTCCATCGCAGCCAT
The DNA here is from genome assembly GCF_965183815.1 of Platalea leucorodia. NCBI lineage: Eukaryota > Metazoa > Chordata > Aves > Pelecaniformes > Threskiornithidae > Platalea > Platalea leucorodia. Next base: position 15,695 of record NW_028121035.1, read on the forward strand.
TTTGGGGGGGCTCCCACTGCTGCCCCACCCCCCCAATGCCCCTCCCCCCATGGTGGGGGAGGGGCACGACCGGATTGGGGGGGGGGGCCGCCCCTCCCCCCCAACGCTCCTTTTCTACAGTGACTTTGGGGGGGGGGGGGAAATGGGGGGAGGGGGCTCCCCCCCATCACCCGGTGCCAAAATGGGGGGGGGACCCCCCCACCCCCTCCCCCACACCCAGCAAGGGGGGGCCCTGCCCCCATGTAGCCCCTCCCCCCAGTGCCAAACTTGGGGGTCCCGAGGACGAAAACCCCCCCCCGGGGTGGGGGAGGGGCGGATTTGGGGGGGGGGGAGGGTCAAGGGGGGGGGGCATTAAAAAAAAAATCCAGGCCTGGCTTTTACTGGGAAAAGCGTGGCGTGTACTGGTTTGTACTGGGGGGGGACTGGTTTGGATTGGGGGCTGGGGACCCCCCCCCCCAACTGGTTTGGAGTGGGAGGGGCCGTGTGTGACTGGTTTATACTGGGAGCTGGGGACCCCCCACTGGTTTGGACTGGAGGGGGTGACTGGTTTGTACTGGGAGCTGGGGAACCCCCAACTGGTTTGGACTGGGGAGAGGGGGCTCTGGGTGCCACTGGTGTGTACTGGGAGCTGGGGAACCCCCCAACTGGTTTGTACTGGGAGTTGGGGAACCCCCAGCTGGTTTGGACTGGGGAGAGGGGGGTCTGGGTGCCACTGGTGTGTACTGGGAGCTGGTGAACCACCAACTGGTTTGTACTGGGGGCTGCCCCGTGCCATGGGGGGGGAGGGGCAGTTGTGCCACCCCTCCCCCCCCCCCGCCCTGAGCCGCTCTGATCCCCCCTCCCCCCCCCCGGGCTCCCAGTAAGCCCAGTAAGACCATTAAGCCCCACTGGTCGGGCCCGGGCGGCCGCGGGAGCGAGCGTGCGAGGGGCGGCGGGGCGTCGCACACGCGTGTGCACAGGTACGGGGGCGGGGGGGGGCTGGGACACGCGTGTGCGAGGGGCGGGGGAGGCGGGAGGGCCCCGCGTCGCACACGCGTGTGCGAGGGGCGGCCGATGGCGGGGGATGGCGGGGGGGTGGGGCAGCTCGCACACGCGTGTGCGAGGGCGGGAGGGGCCCGTGTGTGCAAGGGGGGGGAACCACGTGCGCCGCACGCGCGTGTGCAAGGGGCTATTCCTCGTATCTCACGCGTGTGCAAGGGGCTGCTCCCTGCATTGCACACGCGTGTGCAAGGGGATGTTGCTCATACCGCACGCGTGTGCACAGGGCCGCGCCCTGCATTGCACGCGCGTGTGCAAGGGGCTATTGCTCCTATCGTGCACAGGGCTGCTCCTGCATTGCACGCGCGTGTGCAAGGGGCTATTGCTCCTATCGTGCACGGGGCTGCTCCTGCATCGCACACGCGCGTGTGCAAGGGGCTATTGCTCCTATCGTGCAGGCGTGCAAAGGCCCGTGCCCTGCATCGCACGCGTGTGCACGGGCCCGCTCCCAGCATTGCACACGCGTGTGCAAGGGGATGTTGCTCATATCATACACACGTGCAACGGCCTGCTCCCTGCATTGCACACGTGTGTGCAAGCGGTATTGCTCATATCATGCAGGCGTGCAAAGGCCCGCTCCCTGCATTGCACACGCGCGTGCACGGGGCTATTGCTCCTATCGTGCACGCGTGCACGGGGCTGCTCCTGCATTGCACGCGCGCGTGCAAGCGGTATTGCTCATATCATGCAGGCGTGCAAAGGCCCGCTCCCTGCATTGCACACGTGTGTGCACGGGCCCGCTCCCTGCATTGCACACGCGTGTGCACGGGGCTATTGCTCCTATTGTGCAGGCGTGCACGGGGCCGCTCCCTGCATCGCACGCGCGCGTGCAAGGGGCTATTGCTCCTATTGTGCAGGCGTGCAAAGGCCCGCTCCCTGCATCGCACGCGTGTGCACGGGGCCGCTCCCTGCATCGCACACGCACGTGCAAGGGGCTATTGCTCCTATCGTGCACGCGTGCACGGGGCCGCTCCCTGCATCGCACGCGCGCGTGCAAGGGGCTCTTGCTCCTATCGTTGCACGTGCGCGTGCACGAGCGGGCGGCCGGCGTCGCACGCGCGTGCCCAAGGCGCCTCTCTTGCATTGCAGCCGCCCGCCCGGAGCCTCGCACGTGCACCACCACCACCACCCCCCCCCCCGGGCCCTTGCACGCGCGCGTGCCCCCCGCCATGGCGCCCCGCGCCCTCGCCCTCCTCCCCCTCTGGGTGCTGCTGGGGGGGGCGGGGCCCGAGCCCCTCCCCCGCTTCATCTGCACCCCCATCCCCCCCGAGCTGGAGCCGGCGTGCGCCGGCGGCCCCTCGCCCGAGGCCTCGCCCGAGGCTTTGCACGAGGCCTTGCACGAGGGCTGGCACGAGGGCGGGCCCGAGGGGCTGGCGGCGGCGCGGCGCACCATCCTGCGGCTGCGCGAGGCGCTGGTGCGGCAGCGGGAAGCGGCGCTGGAGCAGCGGGAGGCGGCGCGGGAGCTGGCGGCCAAACTGGGCCGCTGCCAGGCCTCGCACGAGGAGGCGGCGGCGGCCTCGCACGAGGAGGCGGCGGCGGCCTCGCACGAGGAGGAGGAGGAGGAGGCGTGGAGGGGGCAGGGGGAAGGGGCGCAGCGGGCGCTGCAGGGCCTGCGGCAGAGGCTGCAGCAGCTGCAGGTGAGGGGGGGGGAGGGGCTTGCACGCGCGCGTGCGCCCGCCGTGGCGCTCCTCGGGGGGGGGGTGGGGGGTGGGGGGCGGCTCCCCGGGGCGCCCCGTCCTCGTGCACGGCTCCCCAGGTTGCGCCGTCCTCGTGCATCGCTTGCTGTGATGCACGATCCTCGTGCACGGCTCCTCGTGCTGCAGCACCCTTGTGCACGACTCCCTCTGTTGCACTATCCTCGTGCATCGCTTGCTGTGATGCACCGACCTCGTGCACGGCTCCTCGTGCTGCACCGACCTCGTGCATGGCTCCCCGGGTTGCACCGTCCTCGTGCATCGCTCCCCGGGTTGCACCATACTTGTGCACGGCTCCCCGGGTTGCACCGTCCTCGTGCATCGCTTGCTGTGATGCACCGACCTCGTGCACGGCTCCTCGTGCTGCAGCGACCTCGTGCATGGCTCCCCGGGTTGCACCGTCCTCGTGCATCGCTCCCCGGGTTGCACCATACTTGTGCACGGCTCCCCGGGTTGCACCGTCCTCGTGCATCGCTTGCTGTGATGCACCGACCTCGTGCACGACTCCTCGTGCTGCACCGACCTCGTGCACGGCTCCCTCTGTTGCACCAACCTCGTGCATTGCTCCCCGTGTTGCACCATCCTTGTGCGTTGCTTGCCTCGTGCACAGTCCTCGTGCACGACTCCTCGTGCTGCAGCACCCTCGTGCACGGCTCCCCGTGTTGCACCAACCTCGTGCATCGCTTGCCGTCATGCACGATCCTCGTGCACGAGTCCTTGTGTTGCACCAACCCCGTGCACGACTCCTCGTGCTGCGCCCCCCTGCTGCACCGCTCCCTCACTGCTGCACCGTTCCCCGTGCACGACCGTCCTCGTGCACCGCGCCCTCGTGCGACGCCCCCCTTGCACAACCCCCTCGTGCACAACTCCCTCGTGCACCGCGCCCTCGTGCAACGCCCCCCTTGCACAACCCCCTCGTGCACAACTCCCTCGTGCGCTGCCATCCTCGTGCAACGCCCCCCTTGCACGACCCCCTCGTGCACGACCCCCTCGTGCACGACCCCCTTGTGCGCCGCTCCCTCGTGCACCACCGCCCCCTTTGCACAAGCATCCTCGTGCACCGCCCCCCCCCCCCAGGTCCCCGGGGGTGGGGGAGGGGCAGGAGGAGCCCCAGGAGCCCCCCCCCTCCCCCCCCCAGCAAAGGCTTTACCCCCTGATCCGCTTTGGGGACCATCTGGTGGCCTCGGGGGGGGGGGGGGGGAGGGGGGGGTGGGGGTGGGGCCCGGACGCCTGGGTCCCCCCCTCCCCCCACTGCCCTCATTAACCCGCCGCTGATTAACGCGGGGGGGGGATTAACGGGGGTAAATATAGCCGGGGGGGGGAGGGGAGGGGTCAAAGGGGGGGGGATGGGGGCACTTGGGGGGCAGGAGGGGGATGGGGGGGGAATTGGGGAGGTCTATGGGGCGGGAGGGGGCGGGGGGGGGCGAGATGGGGGGCAGGAGGGGGAGGGGGGCAGGGTGGGGGGGCTGGGGGGGAAGATGGGGGGTTAGGGGGCGGGGTGGGGGGCAGGGAGGGGCTGTGGGTCACTTGGGGGGCAGGGAGGAGATGTGGGGTAGGGTCTATGGGGCAGGAGGGGGGCAGGAGGGGGATGGGGGGCAGTTGGGGGGCAGTTGGGGGCAGTTGGGGGGCAGTTGGGGGTCAGGAAGGGGCTATGGGGCAGGTTGGGGGGCAGTTGGGGGGCTGGGGGGCAGTTGGGGGCAGTTGGGGGGTCTATAGGGTAAGATGGGGGTGGGGGACAGATTGGGGGGCAGTTGGGGGGCAGTTGGGAGTCTGGGGGGCAGTGGGGGGGTCTATAGGGTAAGATGGGGGCTGGGGGGAACTTGGGGGGCAATTGGGAGGTTGGGGGGCAGCTGGGGGGCAGCTGGGAGGCAGTTGGAGGGCTGGGGGGGCAGTTGGGGGGCAGTTGGGGGCAGTTGGGGGGCAGTTGGGGGGCTGGGGGGCAGCTGGGGGGCAGTTGGGGGGCAGTTGAGGGGCAGTTGGGGGGGTTGGGGGGCAGCTGGGGGGGCAGTTGGGGGGCAGTTGGGGGGCAGTTGGGGGCAGTTGAGGGGCAGTTGGGGGGTTGGGGGGTAGCTGGGGGGCAGTTGGGGGGCTGGGGGGGCAGTTGGGGGGCAGTTGGGGGGCAGCTGGTGCCGCCCCCCCCAGAGCCGCAACGTCTCGGGGCTGCGCGAGGCCCTGCAGAAGAAGATCGGGCTCCTGGAGCTGCAGCTCCATCGCCATGGCAACGGCAGCCATCCCCATGGCAACCACCACGGCGACCACCACGGCCACCACGGCGACCACGGCCACGACCACCACGGCCACCACGGCGACCACCACCTCAAGCACGGCAACCACCACGGCGACCATGGCGACCGCCACGGCAACCATCACGGCAACCACGGCAACCATCACGGCGACCACGGCAACCATCACGGCGACCACCACGGCAAACCATCATGGCAACCATGGCAACCACCACGGTCACCATGGCGACCACGAGAAGCACGGCAACCACCACGAGGGTCTCCATGGCAACCCACCACAGTCACCACGGTGACCACGAGAAGCACGGCAACCACCACGAGAACCTCCATGGCAACCACCACGGTCACCATGGCGACCACGAGAAGCACGGCACCACCACGAGAACCTCCATGGCAACCACCACGGTCACCATGGCGACCACGAGAAGCACGGCAACCACCACGAGGGTCTCCATGGCAACCACCACGAGGGTCTCCATGGCAACCACCACGGTCACCACGGCGACCACGGCAAGGCCGGTGACCACGGGCAACCACCACGAGGGTCTCCATGGCAACCACCACGGTCACCATGGCGACCACGGCAAGCTCAGCGACCACGCCAAGCCCCACGGCATCCTCCATGGCAACCACCACGGTCACCACGGCGACCACAGCAAGGCCGGCGACCACGGCAACCACCACGATCACCATGGCAACCACAGCAAGGCCAGCGAGCATGGCAACCACCACGGCATCCTCCATAGCAACCACTACGGTAACCATAGCAACCGCCACGGGGACCACAGCAAGCACAGCAACCTCCCCGGCAACCATTTTGAGGATCACCACGGCAACCACCACAGCCATCTCCATGGCAACCACTACGGCAACCACGGCAACCACCACGGGGACCACAGCAAGCACGGCTATCTCCATGGCAACCGCCCCGAGCATCACTGGGCCCACGGCCGTCGCCATGGCGACGGCGAGGCCCACGAGGAGGAGGGAGGACCACGACGACCCCGAGGAGCGCGGGGACCCCGGGGACCCCCGGGGGCGCGCTCAAGGGTGAGGGGCAGCGGAGGGGACGGGGACCCCCGGGGGGGGGGACCCCCAGGGTTGGGGACCCCCCAGGGCTGGGACCCCCCCCAAGGCTTGGGACCCCCCCCCCAAGGCTTGGGACCCCAGGATTGGGACCACCAGGGTTGGGGACCCCCCAGGGCTGGGACCCCCCAGGGCTGGGACCCCCCCCCAAGGCTTGGGACCCCCAGGATTGGGACCCCCAGGGTTGGGGACCCCCCAGGGCCGGGACCCCCCAGGGCTGGGACCCCCCCCCAAGGCTTGGGACCCCCCAGGATTGGGACCACCAGGGTTGGGGACCCCCGGGGTGGGGACCCCTGGGGACAGAGGGTTGGGGACCCCCAGGGTTGGGGACCCCCAGGGGTGAGGGGTTGGGGACCCCCGGGGTGGGGACCCCTGGGGATGGAGGGGTGGGGACCCCCAGGGTTGGGGACCCCCAGGGCTGGGACCCCCCCCCAAGGCTTGAGGACCCCCAGGATTGGGACCCCCGGGGTGGGGGACCCCCAGGGGTGAGGGGGTGGGGACCCCCAGGATTGGGACCCCCAGGGTTGGGGACCCCCAGGGTTGGGGACCCCCGGGGTTGGGGACCCCCAGGGGTGAGGGGTTGGGGACCCCCGGGGTGGGGGACCCCCAGGGTGGGGACCCCTGGGGACAGAGGGTTGGGGACCCCCAGGGTTGGGGACCCCCCAGGGCTGGGACCCCCCAAGGTTTGGGACCCCCCAGGATTGGGGGACCCCCAGGGCCGAGCCCCCCCAGGATTGGGGACCCCCAGGATTGGGACCCCCCCAGAACTGGGACCCCCAGGGTGGGGACCCCCAGGGCCAGGACCCCCCAGGATTGGGGACCCCCAGGATTGAGAACCCCCCAGGATTGGCACCCCCAGAACTGGGCCCCCCCAAATTTTGGCACCCCCAGAACTGGGCCCCCCCCAGGGCCGCCCCCCCCCCCCCCCCCCCCAGCTCCAGCATCCCCAAGCTCCAATATCCCCAGAGAACCCAAACCTTGGGGGGGGGGGGGGGAGCCCCCCCACCCCCACCCCCCCAAGACCCCCCCCCCCCCCGCTGACCCTTTGGGGGTCCCCCCAGGTGCCGGGGGTCCCCGGGGGGGTTTCCGCGTGGCCTTTCCCCTCCGAACCAACTACATGTTCGCCCGGGGCGCGGGGGACGGTTGCCGCGGGCGCTGCGGGCGCTCTCCGCCTGCCTCTGGCTGCGCCCCGGGGGGGTCCCCGCCCTGGGCACCCCCCTTTTCTTACGCCGCCC
>NW_028121034.1:0-22798 GCF_965183815.1 Platalea leucorodia
ACTCCCCGTGCCGGGGGCAGGAGCAGAGCTTTCCCTTGGCCAGGGCTGGAGCCCTGGAGTCGCACTGCCTGAACGGCACCTTTCGGCCAACGGTGCCACCCTCGACGGTTGCCCCGCGGCACCTGGCATTTGACTCTGCACTTGCCACAGGGGCAGCCGCTCCGGTTACGTGGGTGCCGAGGGCTCGGGCGCCCGCCTCGGCACTTCACAGGCACCCCTGCGAGGCGGGGGCCGTCTCCGAGTGGGTGGCAGGTGGCCGAGGGCGTCCCTGCCCGTGTTTGGGGCGCGCGCAGGCCAGCGGCGATGATGTCACAGCGGCCACTGTGACATGCAGGGGCAAGCCCACAAAAAGGAGCGCTGGGCTTGGGCCGTGGGTCGGTGCGCCCTGGTGAGGTGAGGAGAGGGCAGGGGAGGGACGGGGCTTGCGCGGGGCTGCCCAGCGAGGAGGGGGGCCCCACACCTCGGGGCTCTGGGCCTGTGCTGCAAGCTCAGCCGCGTCTCCCTTCTCCCTCACCCACCTCCCGCTTCTCCCTCACAGTCAGCAGAGGAGCATTTGGAAGAGGCACCCCAGCGCTGCTGCGACAGGGACTCTTTGAATGCTCACCGTTGACGTGCGCCATGAGTGCAAGGAAGCGGAAGGCCCCCGACTCGATGGAGCAGGGTGAGAGCAAAGTCTCCCTCCCACAGCCTGGCGCAGGGGTTGTCGGGGCGGTCAGCGTGGGGCCGAGAGCGGTGGCAGGGGGAGGCAGGAGCTCCCCAACCTCCCCGGGGCAGGGCCCTTCCTTTCCTCAGCAAGCGGGGCCCAGGCCGGGCAGCGGGCACCTGCTGGGACACCCGGGCCTGCAGTGCCCCCTTCCTCTCCAAGGCCTCCAGCCCTGCCCATCAGCCAGCTAGGCAGGGACAGAGCAGGCCCGTGGGGAACAGCCCTCAGGGACGCTTCCCCCGGCCCCGCAGAGGTGCTCATTCCCGGTGCCATTTGCTCTCTCCCCTCCAGCATGCGTGCTGTGTCGCCGGGCACAGGCTGACCCGGATATCTGCGGGCGCAAACTGCAGAAGCAAGGGCTCTGTGCCCACGTGTTTTGCCTGGTGAGTTCCTCCGGGGCTCCCTCCAGCTTTCCGACAGGCACTCCCTGCCACACACTCCTCATCAACTCCTCGTCTTTTCTCTCCTGCAGTTTTTTGCCAACGGGCTTTTTCAGCAAAGGAGTAGGGATGGGGATAGCCTTGAGGATATCAGACGCACGATCGAGCGCGCAGCACAGAAGGTGAGGACCCGCCAAGAACAGGGAGATTTGTGCCAGGAGAGGCTTGCGGGACCTTAGCCCAGACCCCAAGAAAGAAAGCCCAGCCCTTCCAACCAGCTCTGGAGACAAGAGTCTTGCTCCCAGCAGCTCCACAGAGGCTCCAACACAGGAGCCGCCTCCGCCAGGCGGATCTGTGCGGTGTGACCCAGCCTCGGCCACATCCTGCGCCCTGCCCAGAGGTGCGGGGCTGGCTGCGGAGGCCCTGAGGCTGCCGCTGATGGGGGCTGCTCTGCTCTTTCCAGCACTGCTTCGTCTGTGGCGAGAGCGGGGCCACCATCACCTGCCGGGAGACGGGCTGCGACCGCAGCTTCCATCTCCCCTGTGCCGTGGAGGGCGGATGCGTCACCCAGTTCTTTGGGCTCTACAGGTAAGGGCAGCCGGCCCTCGTGGCGGAGGCTCCTCGCCTTCAGTCCCCTTCCTGTCAGCATCAGCCAGACAAGAAGGGAACCCACAGTGACCCTTCCCAGCGGCCGGTCACAGGCAGAGCCAGAGCCGGGCAAGGTCTAGGGCTCCTTCGCACCTCCTCTCCCCTCCTCGCCACCACCGGGGAAGGACCCAGCACTTCTCACCTCGCCCATCCCTTTCCTCTTCCCCCCAGGTCCTTCTGCTGGGAGCACCGCCCAGAGCAGGCAGTGGAGGCGGCTCCGGAGGAGAACACCACCACCTGCCTCATCTGCCTCCACCCTGTGGGAGACAGAAAGTCCTACGGCACCATGGTGTGCCCAGCGTGCAAACACGCCTGGTTCCACAGGGGCTGCATGCAGAATCAGGCTATCCATGCTGGCTTCTCCTCCTTCCGCTGCCCGCATTGTCAAAATGAATATCGATTTCTGATGGAAATGCTCACCATGGGGATCCGAATCCCCAGGAGGTTGGTTTTTTTTTCTTCTCAGCTCACAGGACAGGAGGGTGCAAGCGCTGTGCCGTGCCAGGGCCTGCCCCAGCAGTCCTGGCCCTCCGCTGTCCCGTGAGTCTGGGCTTCAGCTTCACGCAGGAGCTGGAAACAGGGCAGAGGGGGAAGAGCAGGGACGCCCTGCGTCTGCCTTATGCCGGGGCAGCAGGGGCTCATCAATTTTCCCTTCCTTCGCCAAAAGCGGACCATCATGGGAGGACGATGGTGCCTATGAACAATTATATGAGAGGCACAGCCGCTGTGATGCCAGGGAGTGCCTTTGTCCGGGAGGCAGGGAGGAGGCAGAGGAAGAGGGGTAAGTTGCCAAAGCTGCACCCCGGGGCTCTGCACGGGATCTCGGTCTCGCCAAGGGCTCGAAGCGGAAGGGCGAAGAACAATCCCGTGCTGCGGTCACTTTTTCCTCACAGCCATGAACCTGTTTGCTTCCCCAGGCCCTGGCAACTGCTCCTGTGCTGCTCCTGTGCTGCCGAAGGCACCCACAAACGCTGCTCCTTCGTGAAGCACAGCACAACTAGCTGGGAGTGCGTCAGCTGTGCTGGCCTGGGCAGCGGTAAGAGGCAAAGCACCTGCGTGCCCCTCGGCTGGGGCCAGGGGGGCCAGGGGCCAGGCAAGGCCGGGCAGCGGGTGCCTGGGGTCAGCTTGGCAGAGCCTCTCTGCTCCGGAAGGGCTGGGGGCACCGCTCTGGCCTATCCTGCCCCGGGCCTGAGGAGACGGGCCCTTGACCTTCCTGCTTCCCCTTACAGCCTCCGGTGCCAGCTCGGAGCTCGCCGGCCCCAGCGCTGCCAGACAGTCAGGATCGGGGCCTTCCCACGGCTCCCCGGCACCCGAGACCAGCAGCCCCAGCACCCGCGGCCAGGCGGCATCGGGGCCATCCCACGGCTCCCCAAGGCTTCAGGGCAGCAGCCGCTCCAGCCCCCCTGGGCCCGACCGCACGCGAAACCGCTCCCGGTTGAACCGTCGGGCCCAAAATCCCTACAGCCGGCCCAGCGGACGCCGTGAGAGCAGACGCATGCCAGCACCAAGTGCTGAGAGCAGCACCCCCAGCCAGGCGGCACTGGGGTCGTCCCACAGCTCGCCGGTACCAGAGACCAGCAGCCCCAGCACCGCCAGCCAGCTGCCGTCAGGGTCCTCCTGCAGCTCCCCAGCGCTCGAGAGCGGCAGACGCTCCAGCCCCCCTGGGCCCGTGCGGATGCGAGAACGCTCCCGCTTGCAACGTCGGGCCCAAACCCCCTACAGCCGGCCCAGACGCCGCCGTGGGACCAGCTGTGTGCCGTCCCCGAGTGCTGGCCCTGATGCCCCTCCACCGGCACAATAAAGTTGGCCATTAATCTCTGCACTGGGAGATTCCACGCTCATTTGTCGGCTTCCTCCTACTCCTCCTCCTCCTCTCCCTTTCTCGAGGGCCAGCGTTAGGGGTTGGCAGCACCTTCCCCAGACCTCCCTCCTTGCGGGCTGGCCTTGGCCGGCTGCCCAGCGCCGTGGCCGTGAGCTTTGGGCCTCGCTGGCCCCACAGCCTGCTCGCTTTCTCCCGGGGGAAGTTCACACCCACCCGCGGGACAGGGGGTCTCTGCGCCTGCCCCCGGGAGGGTGGCGTGGCACGGCCCAGTCAGCGCCACTGCCTGTCTTCTGGCAAGGTGGACTGCGCTTGCCCACATGGCGTGGCCCTCATGGCTCGCCCCCCGAAATCACGTGCCCCGGCCCCAGAGACTTTTGACCCATAGAATCATAGAATTGTTTAGGTCGCGAAAGACCTTTAAGATCATCAAGTCCAACTGTTGACCTAGCGCTGCCAAGTCCACCACTAAGCCATGTCCCTAAGCACCACGTCTACCCGTCTTTTAAATACCTCCCGGGATGGGGACTCAACCACTTCCCCGGGCAGCCTGTTCCAGTGCTTGACAACCCTTGCCCCATCGATGCAGCCTGTCCAGATCCCTCTGTGGAGCCTTTCTACCCTCAAACAGATCAACGCTCCCACCCACTGCCTCCCACGCTGCCCCACAGTCGCTTGCAGCTTCCTACCCCACCAAGGAAAGCCTCGCACTGACTCTGAAAGGCAGTTTATTGCCACGGAAAAAGGCCATTTCCACCGTCACTCCCCAGCCTGCGGTCCCACTGCTTTTTGTTCTGGAGGCAGCACATCACCAAAGCGCTAAGGAGTTCAGGAGAAAGATGTTGGGCCACCTGCGACGTTCAGGTGCCGTCCTGAGGTCCTGTGCTGTGCCCCGGCCACCCGCCGCGTCTGAGCGGACGGGATGTGTGAGCGCAGGTCAGGCTCAAAGGTCGCTTCTGTCCCCTCTACTGGGGAGCCCAGAACCGGAGGCAATACTGCAGATGCAGCCTTACCAGGGTGGCGCAGAGAGGAAGGATCACCTTCCCCGACCTGCTGGCAGCACTCCCCGTGCCGGGGGCAGGAGCAGAGCTTTCCCTTGGCCAGGGCTGGAGCCCTGGAGTCGCACTGCCTGAACGGCACCTTTCGGCCAACGGTGCCACCCTCGACGGTTGCCCCGCGGCACCTGGCATTTGACTCTGCACTTGCCACAGGGGCAGCCGCTCCGGTTACGTGGGTGCCGAGGGCTCGGGCGCCCGCCTCGGCACTTCACAGGCACCCCTGCGAGGCGGGGGCCGTCTCCGAGTGGGTGGCAGGTGGCCGAGGGCGTCCCTGCCCGTGTTTGGGGCGCGCGCAGGCCAGCGGCGATGATGTCACAGCGGCCACTGTGACATGCAGGGGCAAGCCCACAAAAAGGAGCGCTGGGCTTGGGCCGTGGGTCGGTGCGCCCTGGTGAGGTGAGGAGAGGGCAGGGGAGGGACGGGGCTTGCGCGGGGCTGCCCAGCGAGGAGGGGGGCCCCACACCTCGGGGCTCTGGGCCTGTGCTGCAAGCTCAGCCGCGTCTCCCTTCTCCCTCACCCACCTCCCGCTTCTCCCTCACAGTCAGCAGAGGAGCATTTGGAAGAGGCACCCCAGCGCTGCTGCGACAGGGACTCTTTGAACGCTCACCGTTGACGTGCGCCATGAGTGCAAGGAAGCGGAAGGCCCCCGACTCGATGGAGCAGGGTGAGAGCAAAGTCTCCCTCCCACAGCCTGGCGCAGGGGTTGTCGGGGCGGTCAGCGTGGGGCCGAGAGCGGTGGCAGGGGGAGGCAGGAGCTCCCCAACCTCCCCGGGGCAGGGCCCTTCCTTTCCTCAGCAAGCGGGGCCCAGGCCGGGCAGCGGGCACCTGCTGGGACACCCGGGCCTGCAATGCCCCCTTCCTCTCCAAGGCCTCCAGCCCTGCCCATCAGCCAGCTAGGCAGGGACAGAGCAGGCCCGTGGGGAACAGCCCTCAGGGACGCTTCCCCCGGCCCCGCAGAGGTGCTCATTCCCGGTGCCATTTGCTCTCTCCCCTCCAGCATGCGTGCTGTGTCGCCGGGCACAGGCTGACCCGGATATCTGCGGGCGCAAACTGCAGAAGCAAGGGCTCTGTGCCCACGTGTTTTGCCTGGTGAGTTCCTCCGGGGCTCCCTCCAGCTTTCCGACAGGCACTCCCTGCCACACACTCCTCATCAACTCCTCGTCTTTTCTCTCCTGCAGTTTTTTGCCAACGGGCTTTTTCAGCAAAGGAGTAGGGATGGGGATAGCCTTGAGGATATCAGACGCACGATCGAGCGCGCAGCACAGAAGGTGAGGACCCGCCAAGAACAGGGAGATTTGTGCCAGGAGAGGCTTGCGGGACCTTAGCCCAGACCCCAAGAAAGAAAGCCCAGCCCTTCCAACCAGCTCTGGAGACAAGAGTCTTGCTCCCAGCAGCTCCACAGAGGCTCCAACACAGGAGCCGCCTCCGCCAGGCGGATCTGTGCGGTGTGACCCAGCCTCGGCCACATCCTGCGCCCTGCCCAGAGGTGCGGGGCTGGCTGCGGAGGCCCTGAGGCTGCCGCTGATGGGGGCTGCTCTGCTCTTTCCAGCACTGCTTCGTCTGTGGCGAGAGCGGGGCCACCATCACCTGCCGGGAGACGGGCTGCGACCGCAGCTTCCATCTCCCCTGTGCCGTGGAGGGCGGATGCGTCACCCAGTTCTTTGGGCTCTACAGGTAAGGGCAGCCGGCCCTCGTGGCGGAGGCTCCTCGCCTTCAGTCCCCTTCCTGTCAGCATCAGCCAGACAAGAAGGGAACCCACAGTGACCCTTCCCAGCGGCCGGTCACAGGCAGAGCCAGAGCCGGGCAAGGTCTAGGGCTCCTTCGCACCTCCTCTCCCCTCCTCGCCACCACCGGGGAAGGACCCAGCACTTCTCACCTCGCCCATCCCTTTCCTCTTCCCCCCAGGTCCTTCTGCTGGGAGCACCGCCCAGAGCAGGCAGTGGAGGCGGCTCCGGAGGAGAACACCACCACCTGCCTCATCTGCCTCCACCCTGTGGGAGACAGAAAGTCCTACGGCACCATGGTGTGCCCAGCGTGCAAACACGCCTGGTTCCACAGGGGCTGCATGCAGAATCAGGCTATCCATGCTGGCTTCTCCTCCTTCCGCTGCCCGCATTGTCAAAATGAATATCGATTTCTGATGGAAATGCTCACCATGGGGATCCGAATCCCCAGGAGGTTGGTTTTTTTTTCTTCTCAGCTCACAGGACAGGAGGGTGCAAGCGCTGTGCCGTGCCAGGGCCTGCCCCAGCAGTCCTGGCCCTCCGCTGTCCCGTGAGTCTGGGCTTCAGCTTCACGCAGGAGCTGGAAACAGGGCAGAGGGGGAAGAGCAGGGACGCCCTGCGTCTGCCTTATGCCGGGGCAGCAGGGGCTCATCAATTTTCCCTTCCTTCGCCAAAAGCGGACCATCATGGGAGGACGATGGTGCCTATGAACAATTATATGAGAGGCACAGCCGCTGTGATGCCAGGGAGTGCCTTTGTCCGGGAGGCAGGGAGGAGGCAGAGGAAGAGGGGTAAGTTGCCAAAGCTGCACCCCGGGGCTCTGCACGGGATCTCGGTCTCGCCAAGGGCTCGAAGCGGAAGGGCGAAGAACAATCCCGTGCTGCGGTCACTTTTTCCTCACAGCCATGAACCTGTTTGCTTCCCCAGGCCCTGGCAACTGCTCCTGTGCTGCTCCTGTGCTGCCGAAGGCACCCACAAACGCTGCTCCTTCGTGAAGCACAGCACAACTAGCTGGGAGTGCGTCAGCTGTGCTGGCCTGGGCAGCGGTAAGAGGCAAAGCACCTGCGTGCCCCTCGGCTGGGGCCAGGGGGGCCAGGGGCCAGGCAAGGCCGGGCAGCGGGTGCCTGGGGTCAGCTTGGCAGAGCCTCTCTGCTCCGGAAGGGCTGGGGGCACCGCTCTGGCCTATCCTGCCCCGGGCCTGAGGAGACGGGCCCTTGACCTTCCTGCTTCCCCTTACAGCCTCCGGTGCCAGCTCGGAGCTCGCCGGCCCCAGCGCTGCCAGACAGTCAGGATCGGGGCCTTCCCACGGCTCCCCGGCACCCGAGACCAGCAGCCCCAGCACCCGCGGCCAGGCGGCATCGGGGCCATCCCACGGCTCCCCAAGGCTTCAGGGCAGCAGCCGCTCCAGCCCCCCTGGGCCCGACCGCACGCGAAACCGCTCCCGGTTGAACCGTCGGGCCCAAAATCCCTACAGCCGGCCCAGCGGACGCCGTGAGAGCAGACGCATGCCAGCACCAAGTGCTGAGAGCAGCACCCCCAGCCAGGCGGCACTGGGGTCGTCCCACAGCTCGCCGGTACCAGAGACCAGCAGCCCCAGCACCGCCAGCCAGCTGCCGTCAGGGTCCTCCTGCAGCTCCCCAGCGCTCGAGAGCGGCAGACGCTCCAGCCCCCCTGGGCCCGTGCGGATGCGAGAACGCTCCCGCTTGCAACGTCGGGCCCAAACCCCCTACAGCCGGCCCAGACGCCGCCGTGGGACCAGCTGTGTGCCGTCCCCGAGTGCTGGCCCTGATGCCCCTCCACCGGCACAATAAAGTTGGCCATTAATCTCTGCACTGGGAGATTCCACGCTCATTTGTCGGCTTCCTCCTACTCCTCCTCCTCCTCTCCCTTTCTCGAGGGCCAGCGTTAGGGGTTGGCAGCACCTTCCCCAGACCTCCCTCCTTGCGGGCTGGCCTTGGCCGGCTGCCCAGCGCCGTGGCCGTGAGCTTTGGGCCTCGCTGGCCCCACAGCCTGCTCGCTTTCTCCCGGGGGAAGTTCACACCCACCCGCGGGACAGGGGGTCTCTGCGCCTGCCCCCGGGAGGGTGGCGTGGCACGGCCCAGTCAGCGCCACTGCCTGTCTTCTGGCAAGGTGGACTGCGCTTGCCCACATGGCGTGGCCCTCATGGCTCGCCCCCCGAAATCACGTGCCCCGGCCCCAGAGACTTTTGACCCATAGAATCATAGAATTGTTTAGGTCGCGAAAGACCTTTAAGATCATCAAGTCCAACTGTTGACCTAGCGCTGCCAAGTCCACCACTAAGCCATGTCCCTAAGCACCACGTCTACCCGTCTTTTAAATACCTCCCGGGATGGGGACTCAACCACTTCCCCGGGCAGCCTGTTCCAGTGCTTGACAACCCTTGCCCCATCGATGCAGCCTGTCCAGATCCCTCTGTGGAGCCTTTCTACCCTCAAACAGATCAACGCTCCCACCCACTGCCTCCCACGCTGCCCCACAGTCGCTTGCAGCTTCCTACCCCACCAAGGAAAGCCTCGCACTGACTCTGAAAGGCAGTTTATTGCCACGGAAAAAGGCCATTTCCACCGTCACTCCCCAGCCTGCGGTCCCACTGCTTTTTGTTCTGGAGGCAGCACATCACCAAAGCGCTAAGGAGTTCAGGAGAAAGATGTTGGGCCACCTGCGACGTTCAGGTGCCGTCCTGAGGTCCTGTGCTGTGCCCCGGCCACCCGCCGCGTCTGAGCGGACGGGATGTGTGAGCGCAGGTCAGGCTCAAAGGTCGCTTCTGTCCCCTCTACTGGGGAGCCCAGAACCGGAGGCAATACTGCAGATGCAGCCTTACCAGGGTGGCGCAGAGAGGAAGGATCACCTTCCCCGACCTGCTGGCAGCACTCCCCGTGCCGGGGGCAGGAGCAGAGCTTTCCCTTGGCCAGGGCTGGAGCCCTGGAGTCGCACTGCCTGAACGGCACCTTTCGGCCAACGGTGCCACCCTCGACGGTTGCCCCGCGGCACCTGGCATTTGACTCTGCACTTGCCACAGGGGCAGCCGCTCCGGTTACGTGGGTGCCGAGGGCTCGGGCGCCCGCCTCGGCACTTCACAGGCACCCCTGCGAGGCGGGGGCCGTCTCCGAGTGGGTGGCAGGTGGCCGAGGGCGTCCCTGCCCGTGTTTGGGGCGCGCGCAGGCCAGCGGCGATGATGTCACAGCGGCCACTGTGACATGCAGGGGCAAGCCCACAAAAAGGAGCGCTGGGCTTGGGCCGTGGGTCGGTGCGCCCTGGTGAGGTGAGGAGAGGGCAGGGGAGGGACGGGGCTTGCGCGGGGCTGCCCAGCGAGGAGGGGGGCCCCACACCTCGGGGCTCTGGGCCTGTGCTGCAAGCTCAGCCGCGTCTCCCTTCTCCCTCACCCACCTCCCGCTTCTCCCTCACAGTCAGCAGAGGAGCATTTGGAAGAGGCACCCCAGCGCTGCTGCGACAGGGACTCTTTGAACGCTCACCGTTGACGTGCGCCATGAGTGCAAGGAAGCGGAAGGCCCCCGACTCGATGGAGCAGGGTGAGAGCAAAGTCTCCCTCCCACAGCCTGGCGCAGGGGTTGTCGGGGCGGTCAGCGTGGGGCCGAGAGCGGTGGCAGGGGGAGGCAGGAGCTCCCCAACCTCCCCGGGGCAGGGCCCTTCCTTTCCTCAGCAAGCGGGGCCCAGGCCGGGCAGCGGGCACCTGCTGGGACACCCGGGCCTGCAGTGCCCCCTTCCTCTCCAAGGCCTCCAGCCCTGCCCATCAGCCAGCTAGGCAGGGACAGAGCAGGCCCATGGGGAACAGCCCTCAGGGACGCTTCCCCCGGCCCCGCAGAGGTGCTCATTCCCGGTGCCATTTGCTCTCTCCCCTCCAGCATGCGTGCTGTGTCGCCGGGCACAGGCTGACCCGGATATCTGCGGGCGCAAACTGCAGAAGCAAGGGCTCTGTGCCCACGTGTTTTGCCTGGTGAGTTCCTCCGGGGCTCCCTCCAGCTTTCCGACAGGCACTCCCTGCCACACACTCCTCATCAACTCCTCGTCTTTTCTCTCCTGCAGTTTTTTGCCAACGGGCTTTTTCAGCAAAGGAGTAGGGATGGGGATAGCCTTGAGGATATCAGACGCACGATCGAGCGCGCAGCACAGAAGGTGAGGACCCGCCAAGAACAGGGAGATTTGTGCCAGGAGAGGCTTGCGGGACCTTAGCCCAGACCCCAAGAAAGAAAGCCCAGCCCTTCCAACCAGCTCTGGAGACAAGAGTCTTGCTCCCAGCAGCTCCACAGAGGCTCCAACACAGGAGCCGCCTCCGCCAGGCGGATCTGTGCGGTGTGACCCAGCCTCGGCCACATCCTGCGCCCTGCCCAGAGGTGCGGGGCTGGCTGCGGAGGCCCTGAGGCTGCCGCTGATGGGGGCTGCTCTGCTCTTTCCAGCACTGCTTCGTCTGTGGCGAGAGCGGGGCCACCATCACCTGCCGGGAGACGGGCTGCGACCGCAGCTTCCATCTCCCCTGTGCCGTGGAGGGCGGATGCGTCACCCAGTTCTTTGGGCTCTACAGGTAAGGGCAGCCGGCCCTCGTGGCGGAGGCTCCTCGCCTTCAGTCCCCTTCCTGTCAGCATCAGCCAGACAAGAAGGGAACCCACAGTGACCCTTCCCAGCGGCCGGTCACAGGCAGAGCCAGAGCCGGGCAAGGTCTAGGGCTCCTTCGCACCTCCTCTCCCCTCCTCGCCACCACCGGGGAAGGACCCAGCACTTCTCACCTCGCCCATCCCTTTCCTCTTCCCCCCAGGTCCTTCTGCTGGGAGCACCGCCCAGAGCAGGCAGTGGAGGCGGCTCCGGAGGAGAACACCACCACCTGCCTCATCTGCCTCCACCCTGTGGGAGACAGAAAGTCCTACGGCACCATGGTGTGCCCAGCGTGCAAACACGCCTGGTTCCACAGGGGCTGCATGCAGAATCAGGCTATCCATGCTGGCTTCTCCTCCTTCCGCTGCCCGCATTGTCAAAATGAATATCGATTTCTGATGGAAATGCTCACCATGGGGATCCGAATCCCCAGGAGGTTGGTTTTTTTTTCTTCTCAGCTCACAGGACAGGAGGGTGCAAGCGCTGTGCCGTGCCAGGGCCTGCCCCAGCAGTCCTGGCCCTCCGCTGTCCCGTGAGTCTGGGCTTCAGCTTCACGCAGGAGCTGGAAACAGGGCAGAGGGGGAAGAGCAGGGACGCCCTGCGTCTGCCTTATGCCGGGGCAGCAGGGGCTCATCAATTTTCCCTTCCTTCGCCAAAAGCGGACCATCATGGGAGGACGATGGTGCCTATGAACAATTATATGAGAGGCACAGCCGCTGTGATGCCAGGGAGTGCCTTTGTCCGGGAGGCAGGGAGGAGGCAGAGGAAGAGGGGTAAGTTGCCAAAGCTGCACCCCGGGGCTCTGCACGGGATCTCGGTCTCGCCAAGGGCTCGAAGCGGAAGGGCGAAGAACAATCCCGTGCTGCGGTCACTTTTTCCTCACAGCCATGAACCTGTTTGCTTCCCCAGGCCCTGGCAACTGCTCCTGTGCTGCTCCTGTGCTGCCGAAGGCACCCACAAACGCTGCTCCTTCGTGAAGCACAGCACAACTAGCTGGGAGTGCGTCAGCTGTGCTGGCCTGGGCAGCGGTAAGAGGCAAAGCACCTGCGTGCCCCTCGGCTGGGGCCAGGGGGGCCAGGGGCCAGGCAAGGCCGGGCAGCGGGTGCCTGGGGTCAGCTTGGCAGAGCCTCTCTGCTCCGGAAGGGCTGGGGGCACCGCTCTGGCCTATCCTGCCCCGGGCCTGAGGAGACGGGCCCTTGACCTTCCTGCTTCCCCTTACAGCCTCCGGTGCCAGCTCGGAGCTCGCCGGCCCCAGCGCTGCCAGACAGTCAGGATCGGGGCCTTCCCACGGCTCCCCGGCACCCGAGACCAGCAGCCCCAGCACCCGCGGCCAGGCGGCATCGGGGCCATCCCACGGCTCCCCAAGGCTTCAGGGCAGCAGCCGCTCCAGCCCCCCTGGGCCCGACCGCACGCGAAACCGCTCCCGGTTGAACCGTCGGGCCCAAAATCCCTACAGCCGGCCCAGCGGACGCCGTGAGAGCAGACGCATGCCAGCACCAAGTGCTGAGAGCAGCACCCCCAGCCAGGCGGCACTGGGGTCGTCCCACAGCTCGCCGGTACCAGAGACCAGCAGCCCCAGCACCGCCAGCCAGCTGCCGTCAGGGTCCTCCTGCAGCTCCCCAGCGCTCGAGAGCGGCAGACGCTCCAGCCCCCCTGGGCCCGTGCGGATGCGAGAACGCTCCCGCTTGCAACGTCGGGCCCAAACCCCCTACAGCCGGCCCAGACGCCGCCGTGGGACCAGCTGTGTGCCGTCCCCGAGTGCTGGCCCTGATGCCCCTCCACCGGCACAATAAAGTTGGCCATTAATCTCTGCACTGGGAGATTCCACGCTCATTTGTCGGCTTCCTCCTACTCCTCCTCCTCCTCTCCCTTTCTCGAGGGCCAGCGTTAGGGGTTGGCAGCACCTTCCCCAGACCTCCCTCCTTGCGGGCTGGCCTTGGCCGGCTGCCCAGCGCCGTGGCCGTGAGCTTTGGGCCTCGCTGGCCCCACAGCCTGCTCGCTTTCTCCCGGGGGAAGTTCACACCCACCCGCGGGACAGGGGGTCTCTGCGCCTGCCCCCGGGAGGGTGGCGTGGCACGGCCCAGTCAGCGCCACTGCCTGTCTTCTGGCAAGGTGGACTGCGCTTGCCCACATGGCGTGGCCCTCATGGCTCGCCCCCCGAAATCACGTGCCCCGGCCCCAGAGACTTTTGACCCATAGAATCATAGAATTGTTTAGGTCGCGAAAGACCTTTAAGATCATCAAGTCCAACTGTTGACCTAGCGCTGCCAAGTCCACCACTAAGCCATGTCCCTAAGCACCACGTCTACCCGTCTTTTAAATACCTCCCGGGATGGGGACTCAACCACTTCCCCGGGCAGCCTGTTCCAGTGCTTGACAACCCTTGCCCCATCGATGCAGCCTGTCCAGATCCCTCTGTGGAGCCTTTCTACCCTCAAACAGATCAACGCTCCCACCCACTGCCTCCCACGCTGCCCCACAGTCGCTTGCAGCTTCCTACCCCACCAAGGAAAGCCTCGCACTGACTCTGAAAGGCAGTTTATTGCCACGGAAAAAGGCCATTTCCACCGTCACTCCCCAGCCTGCGGTCCCACTGCTTTTTGTTCTGGAGGCAGCACATCACCAAAGCGCTAAGGAGTTCAGGAGAAAGATGTTGGGCCACCTGCGACGTTCAGGTGCCGTCCTGAGGTCCTGTGCTGTGCCCCGGCCACCCGCCGCGTCTGAGCGGACGGGATGTGTGAGCGCAGGTCAGGCTCAAAGGTCGCTTCTGTCCCCTCTACTGGGGAGCCCAGAACCGGAGGCAATACTGCAGATGCAGCCTTACCAGGGTGGCGCAGAGAGGAAGGATCACCTTCCCCGACCTGCTGGCAGCACTCCCCGTGCCGGGGGCAGGAGCAGAGCTTTCCCTTGGCCAGGGCTGGAGCCCTGGAGTCGCACTGCCTGAACGGCACCTTTCGGCCAACGGTGCCACCCTCGACGGTTGCCCCGCGGCACCTGGCATTTGACTCTGCACTTGCCACAGGGGCAGCCGCTCCGGTTACGTGGGTGCCGAGGGCTCGGGCGCCCGCCTCGGCACTTCACAGGCACCCCTGCGAGGCGGGGGCCGTCTCCGAGTGGGTGGCAGGTGGCCGAGGGCGTCCCTGCCCGTGTTTGGGGCGCGCGCAGGCCAGCGGCGATGATGTCACAGCGGCCACTGTGACATGCAGGGGCAAGCCCACAAAAAGGAGCGCTGGGCTTGGGCCGTGGGTCGGTGCGCCCTGGTGAGGTGAGGAGAGGGCAGGGGAGGGACGGGGCTTGCGCGGGGCTGCCCAGCGAGGAGGGGGGCCCCACACCTCGGGGCTCTGGGCCTGTGCTGCAAGCTCAGCCGCGTCTCCCTTCTCCCTCACCCACCTCCCGCTTCTCCCTCACAGTCAGCAGAGGAGCATTTGGAAGAGGCACCCCAGCGCTGCTGCGACAGGGACTCTTTGAATGCTCACCGTTGACGTGCGCCATGAGTGCAAGGAAGCGGAAGGCCCCCGACTCGATGGAGCAGGGTGAGAGCAAAGTCTCCCTCCCACAGCCTGGCGCAGGGGTTGTCGGGGCGGTCAGCGTGGGGCCGAGAGCGGTGGCAGGGGGAGGCAGGAGCTCCCCAACCTCCCCGGGGCAGGGCCCTTCCTTTCCTCAGCAAGCGGGGCCCAGGCCGGGCAGCGGGCACCTGCTGGGACACCCGGGCCTGCAGTGCCCCCTTCCTCTCCAAGGCCTCCAGCCCTGCCCATCAGCCAGCTAGGCAGGGACAGAGCAGGCCCGTGGGGAACAGCCCTCAGGGACGCTTCCCCCGGCCCCGCAGAGGTGCTCATTCCCGGTGCCATTTGCTCTCTCCCCTCCAGCATGCGTGCTGTGTCGCCGGGCACAGGCTGACCCGGATATCTGCGGGCGCAAACTGCAGAAGCAAGGGCTCTGTGCCCACGTGTTTTGCCTGGTGAGTTCCTCCGGGGCTCCCTCCAGCTTTCCGACAGGCACTCCCTGCCACACACTCCTCATCAACTCCTCGTCTTTTCTCTCCTGCAGTTTTTTGCCAACGGGCTTTTTCAGCAAAGGAGTAGGGATGGGGATAGCCTTGAGGATATCAGACGCACGATCGAGCGCGCAGCACAGAAGGTGAGGACCCGCCAAGAACAGGGAGATTTGTGCCAGGAGAGGCTTGCGGGACCTTAGCCCAGACCCCAAGAAAGAAAGCCCAGCCCTTCCAACCAGCTCTGGAGACAAGAGTCTTGCTCCCAGCAGCTCCACAGAGGCTCCAACACAGGAGCCGCCTCCGCCAGGCGGATCTGTGCGGTGTGACCCAGCCTCGGCCACATCCTGCGCCCTGCCCAGAGGTGCGGGGCTGGCTGCGGAGGCCCTGAGGCTGCCGCTGATGGGGGCTGCTCTGCTCTTTCCAGCACTGCTTCGTCTGTGGCGAGAGCGGGGCCACCATCACCTGCCGGGAGACGGGCTGCGACCGCAGCTTCCATCTCCCCTGTGCCGTGGAGGGCGGATGCGTCACCCAGTTCTTTGGGCTCTACAGGTAAGGGCAGCCGGCCCTCGTGGCGGAGGCTCCTCGCCTTCAGTCCCCTTCCTGTCAGCATCAGCCAGACAAGAAGGGAACCCACAGTGACCCTTCCCAGCGGCCGGTCACAGGCAGAGCCAGAGCCGGGCAAGGTCTAGGGCTCCTTCGCACCTCCTCTCCCCTCCTCGCCACCACCGGGGAAGGACCCAGCACTTCTCACCTCGCCCATCCCTTTCCTCTTCCCCCCAGGTCCTTCTGCTGGGAGCACCGCCCAGAGCAGGCAGTGGAGGCGGCTCCGGAGGAGAACACCACCACCTGCCTCATCTGCCTCCACCCTGTGGGAGACAGAAAGTCCTACGGCACCATGGTGTGCCCAGCGTGCAAACACGCCTGGTTCCACAGGGGCTGCATGCAGAATCAGGCTATCCATGCTGGCTTCTCCTCCTTCCGCTGCCCGCATTGTCAAAATGAATATCGATTTCTGATGGAAATGCTCACCATGGGGATCCGAATCCCCAGGAGGTTGGTTTTTTTTTCTTCTCAGCTCACAGGACAGGAGGGTGCAAGCGCTGTGCCGTGCCAGGGCCTGCCCCAGCAGTCCTGGCCCTCCGCTGTCCCGTGAGTCTGGGCTTCAGCTTCACGCAGGAGCTGGAAACAGGGCAGAGGGGGAAGAGCAGGGACGCCCTGCGTCTGCCTTATGCCGGGGCAGCAGGGGCTCATCAATTTTCCCTTCCTTCGCCAAAAGCGGACCATCATGGGAGGACGATGGTGCCTATGAACAATTATATGAGAGGCACAGCCGCTGTGATGCCAGGGAGTGCCTTTGTCCGGGAGGCAGGGAGGAGGCAGAGGAAGAGGGGTAAGTTGCCAAAGCTGCACCCCGGGGCTCTGCACGGGATCTCGGTCTCGCCAAGGGCTCGAAGCGGAAGGGCGAAGAACAATCCCGTGCTGCGGTCACTTTTTCCTCACAGCCATGAACCTGTTTGCTTCCCCAGGCCCTGGCAACTGCTCCTGTGCTGCTCCTGTGCTGCCGAAGGCACCCACAAACGCTGCTCCTTCGTGAAGCACAGCACAACTAGCTGGGAGTGCGTCAGCTGTGCTGGCCTGGGCAGCGGTAAGAGGCAAAGCACCTGCGTGCCCCTCGGCTGGGGCCAGGGGGGCCAGGGGCCAGGCAAGGCCGGGCAGCGGGTGCCTGGGGTCAGCTTGGCAGAGCCTCTCTGCTCCGGAAGGGCTGGGGGCACCGCTCTGGCCTATCCTGCCCCGGGCCTGAGGAGACGGGCCCTTGACCTTCCTGCTTCCCCTTACAGCCTCCGGTGCCAGCTCGGAGCTCGCCGGCCCCAGCGCTGCCAGACAGTCAGGATCGGGGCCTTCCCACGGCTCCCCGGCACCCGAGACCAGCAGCCCCAGCACCCGCGGCCAGGCGGCATCGGGGCCATCCCACGGCTCCCCAAGGCTTCAGGGCAGCAGCCGCTCCAGCCCCCCTGGGCCCGACCGCACGCGAAACCGCTCCCGGTTGAACCGTCGGGCCCAAAATCCCTACAGCCGGCCCAGCGGACGCCGTGAGAGCAGACGCATGCCAGCACCAAGTGCTGAGAGCAGCACCCCCAGCCAGGCGGCACTGGGGTCGTCCCACAGCTCGCCGGTACCAGAGACCAGCAGCCCCAGCACCGCCAGCCAGCTGCCGTCAGGGTCCTCCTGCAGCTCCCCAGCGCTCGAGAGCGGCAGACGCTCCAGCCCCCCTGGGCCCGTGCGGATGCGAGAACGCTCCCGCTTGCAACGTCGGGCCCAAACCCCCTACAGCCGGCCCAGACGCCGCCGTGGGACCAGCTGTGTGCCGTCCCCGAGTGCTGGCCCTGATGCCCCTCCACCGGCACAATAAAGTTGGCCATTAATCTCTGCACTGGGAGATTCCACGCTCATTTGTCGGCTTCCTCCTACTCCTCCTCCTCCTCTCCCTTTCTCGAGGGCCAGCGTTAGGGGTTGGCAGCACCTTCCCCAGACCTCCCTCCTTGCGGGCTGGCCTTGGCCGGCTGCCCAGCGCCGTGGCCGTGAGCTTTGGGCCTCGCTGGCCCCACAGCCTGCTCGCTTTCTCCCGGGGGAAGTTCACACCCACCCGCGGGACAGGGGGTCTCTGCGCCTGCCCCCGGGAGGGTGGCGTGGCACGGCCCAGTCAGCGCCACTGCCTGTCTTCTGGCAAGGTGGACTGCGCTTGCCCACATGGCGTGGCCCTCATGGCTCGCCCCCCGAAATCACGTGCCCCGGCCCCAGAGACTTTTGACCCATAGAATCATAGAATTGTTTAGGTCGCGAAAGACCTTTAAGATCATCAAGTCCAACTGTTGACCTAGCGCTGCCAAGTCCACCACTAAGCCATGTCCCTAAGCACCACGTCTACCCGTCTTTTAAATACCTCCCGGGATGGGGACTCAACCACTTCCCCGGGCAGCCTGTTCCAGTGCTTGACAACCCTTGCCCCATCGATGCAGCCTGTCCAGATCCCTCTGTGGAGCCTTTCTACCCTCAAACAGATCAACGCTCCCACCCACTGCCTCCCACGCTGCCCCACAGTCGCTTGCAGCTTCCTACCCCACCAAGGAAAGCCTCGCACTGACTCTGAAAGGCAGTTTATTGCCACGGAAAAAGGCCATTTCCACCGTCACTCCCCAGCCTGCGGTCCCACTGCTTTTTGTTCTGGAGGCAGCACATCACCAAAGCGCTAAGGAGTTCAGGAGAAAGATGTTGGGCCACCTGCGACGTTCAGGTGCCGTCCTGAGGTCCTGTGCTGTGCCCCGGCCACCCGCCGCGTCTGAGCGGACGGGATGTGTGAGCGCAGGTCAGGCTCAAAGGTCGCTTCTGTCCCCTCTACTGGGGAGCCCAGAACCGGAGGCAATACTGCAGATGCAGCCTTACCAGGGTGGCGCAGAGAGGAAGGATCACCTTCCCCGACCTGCTGGCAGCACTCCCCGTGCCGGGGGCAGGAGCAGAGCTTTCCCTTGGCCAGGGCTGGAGCCCTGGAGTCGCACTGCCTGAACGGCACCTTTCGGCCAACGGTGCCACCCTCGACGGTTGCCCCGCGGCACCTGGCATTTGACTCTGCACTTGCCACAGGGGCAGCCGCTCCGGTTACGTGGGTGCCGAGGGCTCGGGCGCCCGCCTCGGCACTTCACAGGCACCCCTGCGAGGCGGGGGCCGTCTCCGAGTGGGTGGCAGGTGGCCGAGGGCGTCCCTGCCCGTGTTTGGGGCGCGCGCAGGCCAGCGGCGATGATGTCACAGCGGCCACTGTGACATGCAGGGGCAAGCCCACAAAAAGGAGCGCTGGGCTTGGGCCGTGGGTCGGTGCGCCCTGGTGAGGTGAGGAGAGGGCAGGGGAGGGACGGGGCTTGCGCGGGGCTGCCCAGCGAGGAGGGGGGCCCCCACACCTCGGGGCTCTGGGCCTGTGCTGCAAGCTCAGCCGCGTCTCCCTTCTCCCTCACCCACCTCCCGCTTCTCCCTCACAGTCAGCAGAGGAGCATTTGGAAGAGGCACCCCAGCGCTGCTGCGACAGGGACTCTTTGAACGCTCACCGTTGACGTGCGCCATGAGTGCAAGGAAGCGGAAGGCCCCCGACTCGATGGAGCAGGGTGAGAGCAAAGTCTCCCTCCCACAGCCTGGCGCAGGGGTTGTCGGGGCGGTCAGCGTGGGGCCCGAGAGCGGTGGCAGGGGGAGGCAGGAGCTCCCCAACCTCCCCGGGGCAGGGCCCTTCCTTTCCTCAGCAAGCGGGGCCCAGGCCGGGCAGCGGGCACCTGCTGGGACACCCGGGCCTGCAGTGCCCCCTTCCTCTCCAAGGCCTCCAGCCCTGCCCATCAGCCAGCTAGGCAGGGACAGAGCAGGCCCGTGGGGAACAGCCCTCAGGGACGCTTCCCCCGGCCCCGCAGAGGTGCTCATTCCCGGTGCCATTTGCTCTCTCCCCTCCAGCATGCGTGCTGTGTCGCCGGGCACAGGCTGACCCGGATATCTGCGGGCGCAAACTGCAGAAGCAAGGGCTCTGTGCCCACGTGTTTTGCCTGGTGAGTTCCTCCGGGGCTCCCTCCAGCTTTCCGACAGGCACTCCCTGCCACACACTCCTCATCAACTCCTCGTCTTTTCTCTCCTGCAGTTTTTTGCCAACGGGCTTTTTCAGCAAAGGAGTAGGGATGGGGATAGCCTTGAGGATATCAGACGCACGATCGAGCGCGCAGCACAGAAGGTGAGGACCCGCCAAGAACAGGGAGATTTGTGCCAGGAGAGGCTTGCGGGACCTTAGCCCAGACCCCAAGAAAGAAAGCCCAGCCCTTCCAACCAGCTCTGGAGACAAGAGTCTTGCTCCCAGCAGCTCCACAGAGGCTCCAACACAGGAGCCGCCTCCGCCAGGCGGATCTGTGCGGTGTGACCCAGCCTCGGCCACATCCTGCGCCCTGCCCAGAGGTGCGGGGCTGGCTGCGGAGGCCCTGAGGCTGCCGCTGATGGGGGCTGCTCTGCTCTTTCCAGCACTGCTTCGTCTGTGGCGAGAGCGGGGCCACCATCACCTGCCGGGAGACGGGCTGCGACCGCAGCTTCCATCTCCCCTGTGCCGTGGAGGGCGGATGCGTCACCCAGTTCTTTGGGCTCTACAGGTAAGGGCAGCCGGCCCTCGTGGCGGAGGCTCCTCGCCTTCAGTCCCCTTCCTGTCAGCATCAGCCAGACAAGAAGGGAACCCACAGTGACCCTTCCCAGCGGCCGGTCACAGGCAGAGCCAGAGCCGGGCAAGGTCTAGGGCTCCTTCACCTCCACCTCCTCTCCCCTCCTCGCCACCACCGGGGAAGGACCCAGCACTTCTCACCTCGCCCATCCTCTTCCCCCCAGGTCCTTCTGCTGGGAGCACCGCCCAGAGCAGGCAGTGGAGGCGGCTCCGGAGGAGAACACCACCACCTGCCTCATCTGCCTCCACCCTGTGGGAGACAGAAAGTCCTACGGCACCATGGTGTGCCCAGCGTGCAAACACGCCTGGTTCCACAGGGGCTGCATGCAGAATCAGGCTATCCATGCTGGCTTCTCCTCCTTCCGCTGCCCGCATTGTCAAAATGAATATCGATTTCTGATGGAAATGCTCACCATGGGGATCCGAATCCCCAGGAGGTTGGTTTTTTTTTCTTCTCAGCTCACAGGACAGGAGGGTGCAAGCGCTGTGCCGTGCCAGGGCCTGCCCCAGCAGTCCTGGCCCTCCGCTGTCCCGTGAGTCTGGGCTTCAGCTTCACGCAGGAGCTGGAAACAGGGCAGAGGGGGAAGAGCAGGGACGCCCTGCGTCTGCCTTATGCCGGGGCAGCAGGGGCTCATCAATTTTCCCTTCCTTCGCCAAAAGCGGACCATCATGGGAGGACGATGGTGCCTATGAACAATTATATGAGAGGCACAGCCGCTGTGATGCCAGGGAGTGCCTTTGTCCGGGAGGCAGGGAGGAGGCAGAGGAAGAGGGGTAAGTTGCCAAAGCTGCACCCCGGGGCTCTGCACGGGATCTCGGTCTCGCCAAGGGCTCGAAGCGGAAGGGCGAAGAACAATCCCGTGCTGCGGTCACTTTTTCCTCACAGCCATGAACCTGTTTGCTTCCCCAGGCCCTGGCAACTGCTCCTGTGCTGCTCCTGTGCTGCCGAAGGCACCCACAAACGCTGCTCCTTCGTGAAGCACAGCACAACTAGCTGGGAGTGCGTCAGCTGTGCTGGCCTGGGCAGCGGTAAGAGGCAAAGCACCTGCGTGCCCCTCGGCTGGGGCCAGGGGGGCCAGGGGCCAGGCAAGGCCGGGCAGCGGGTGCCTGGGGTCAGCTTGGCAGAGCCTCTCTGCTCCGGAAGGGCTGGGGGCACCGCTCTGGCCTATCCTGCCCCGGGCCTGAGGAGACGGGCCCTTGACCTTCCTGCTTCCCCTTACAGCCTCCGGTGCCAGCTCGGAGCTCGCCGGCCCCAGCGCTGCCAGACAGTCAGGATCGGGGCCTTCCCACGGCTCCCCGGCACCCGAGACCAGCAGCCCCAGCACCCGCGGCCAGGCGGCATCGGGGCCATCCCACGGCTCCCCAAGGCTCAGGGCAGCAGCCGCTCCAGCCCCCCTGGGCCCGACCGCACGCGAAACCGCTCCCGGTTGAACCGTCGGGCCCAAAATCCCTACAGCCGGCCCAGCGGACGCCGTGAGAGCAGACGCATGCCAGCACCAAGTGCTGAGAGCAGCACCCCCAGCCAGGCGGCACTGGGGTCGTCCCACAGCTCGCCGGTACCAGAGACCAGCAGCCCCAGCACCGCCAGCCAGCTGCCGTCAGGGTCCTCCTGCAGCTCCCCAGCGCTCGAGAGCGGCAGACGCTCCAGCCCCCCTGGGCCCGTGCGGATGCGAGAACGCTCCCGCTTGCAACGTCGGGCCCAAACCCCCTACAGCCGGCCCAGACGCCGCCGTGGGACCAGCTGTGTGCCGTCCCCGAGTGCTGGCCCTGATGCCCCTCCACCGGCACAATAAAGTTGGCCATTAATCTCTGCACTGGGAGATTCCACGCTCATTTGTCGGCTTCCTCCTACTCCTCCTCCTCCTCTCCCTTTCTCGAGGGCCAGCGTTAGGGGTTGGCAGCACCTTCCCCAGACCTCCCTCCTTGCGGGCTGGCCTTGGCCGGCTGCCCAGCGCCGTGGCCGTGAGCTTTGGGCCTCGCTGGCCCCACAGCCTGCTCGCTTTCTCCCGGGGGAAGTTCACACCCACCCGCGGGACAGGGGGTCTCTGCGCCTGCCCCCGGGAGGGTGGCGTGGCACGGCCCAGTCAGCGCCACTGCCTGTCTTCTGGCAAGGTGGACTGCGCTTGCCCACATGGCGTGGCCCTCATGGCTCGCCCCCCGAAATCACGTGCCCCGGCCCCAGAGACTTTTGACCCATAGAATCATAGAATTGTTTAGGTCGCGAAAGACCTTTAAGATCATCAAGTCCAACTGTTGACCTAGCGCTGCCAAGTCCACCACTAAGCCATGTCCCTAAGCACCACGTCTACCCGTCTTTTAAATACCTCCCGGGATGGGGACTCAACCACTTCCCCGGGCAGCCTGTTCCAGTGCTTGACAACCCTTGCCCCATCGATGCAGCCTGTCCAGATCCCTCTGTGGAGCCTTTCTACCCTCAAACAGATCAACGCTCCCACCCACTGCCTCCCACGCTGCCCCACAGTCGCTTGCAGCTTCCTACCCCACCAAGGAAAGCCTCGCACTGACTCTGAAAGGCAGTTTATTGCCACGGAAAAAGGCCATTTCCACCGTCACTCCCCAGCCTGCGGTCCCACTGCTTTTTGTTCTGGAGGCAGC
>NW_028121033.1:0-2500 GCF_965183815.1 Platalea leucorodia
CGCCGGAGGGCTCGGTGAAGGGACTGCGTAGCACGGGCGA
The DNA here is from genome assembly GCF_965183815.1 of Platalea leucorodia. Classification (NCBI taxonomy): domain Eukaryota; kingdom Metazoa; phylum Chordata; class Aves; order Pelecaniformes; family Threskiornithidae; genus Platalea; species Platalea leucorodia. Next base: position 41 of record NW_028121033.1, read on the forward strand.
GGTGGCGGCGCCTCGCCCTTTTTTTTCCGCCGGCCCTAAGCCGGGGCCCGCGAAGCGGGCCGAGAGCGGCGGACCGGTCGCGGTGGCCGGCAGCCGAACGCAGACGGCCGGGGCTGTCAAGCCTTCCTGGCGTCGTTTGTTTTTTTTTTTTTCCCCGGGGGAAGCGGTTCCCTGCGGGATGGGCAAAGACTGGCGGCCGGCGGCGGTCGCCAGCACTCTCGAACGCTGGAAGACCGGGGGACTTGAGCTAGCCGCAGCTTTCCCCCGGTCCCGTTGACCTCAGTGAAGGGAATCGTCTGGAGCGGGTGGCCGGCGGCACCTCCCGCTCCCCTGTTATTACCGATCCAGACCCCCAGGCAGCGCCCGCTGAGGCGTCCCCAGGCACGTCGGAGAGGCTCCGCGGCGGGCCGGCTCTGCCGGTGTTCAGGCCGTCGGAGCACCTCTCGCGGACGTTGCCCGCTCGCCCGCACGCAGAGCCCCGCGTCTGCCGCCCACCCCCGGGTGGCGGCGGGGCGCGCGCGCGGCCGTCGCTGTCCCAGGAACCGTGGCCGTGGGGCCTCCGCTGCCTTGCCGGCATCGTCAAGGCGCCTCGGGCGCGTCGGAGAGGCTCCACGGTCGGGCCGGCTCTGCCGGTGTTAAGGCCGTCGGGGCGGCTCTCAGCCGACGCTGCCCTCCCGCCCGCACGCAGGGCCCCGCGTCCGCCGCCCACCCCCGGGTGGCGGCGGGGCGCGCGCGGCCGTCGCTGTCCCAGGAACCGTGGCCGTGGGGCCTCCGCTGCCTTGCCGGCATCGTCAAGGCGCCTCGGGCGCGTCGGAGAGGCTCCACGGTCGGGCCGGCTCTGCCGGTGTTAAGGCCGTCGGGGCGGCTCTCAGCCGACGCTGCCCTCCCGCCCGCACGCAGGGCCCCGCGTCCGCCGCCCACCCCCGGGTGGCGGCGGGGCGCGCGCGGCCGTCGCTGTCCCAGGAACCGTGGCCGTGGGGCCTCCGCTGCCTTGCCGGCATCGTCAAGGCGCCTCGGGCGCGTCGGAGAGGCTCCACGGTCGGGCCGGCTCTGCCGGTGTTCAGGCCGTCGGGGCGGCTCTCAGCCGACGCTGCCCTCCCGCCCGCACGCAGGGCCCCGCGTCCGCCGCCCACCCCCGGGTGGCGGCGGGGCGCGCGCGGCCGTCGCTGTCCCAGGAACCGTGGCCGTGGGGCCTCCGCTGCCTTGCCGGCATCGTCAAGGCGCCTCGGGCGCGTCGGAGAGGCTCCACGGTCGGGCCGGCTCTGCCGGTGTTAAGGCCGTCGGGGCGGCTCTCAGCCGACGCTGCCCTCCCGCCCGCACGCAGGGCCCCGCGTCCGCCGCCCACCCCCGGGTGGCGGCGGGGCGCGCGCGGCCGTCGCTGTCCCAGGAACCGTGGCCGTGGGGCCTCCGCTGCCTTGCCGGCATCGTCAAGGCGCCTCGGGCGCGTCGGAGAGGCTCCACGGTCGGGCCGGCTCTGCCGGTGTTCAGGCCGTCGGGGCGGCTCTCAGCCGACGCTGCCCTCCCGCCCGCACGCAGGGCCCCGCGTCCGCCGCCCACCCCCGGGTGGCGGCGGGGCGCGCGCGGCCGTCGCTGTCCCAGGAACCGTGGCCGTGGGGCCTCCGCTGCCTTGCCGGCATCGTCAAGGCGCCTCGGGCGCGTCGGAGAGGCTCCACGGTCGGGCCGGCTCTGCCGGTGTTAAGGCCGTCGGGGCGGCTCTCAGCCGACGCTGCCCTCCCGCCCGCACGCAGGGCCCCGCGTCCGCCGCCCACCCCCGGGTGGCGGTGGGGCGCGCGCGGCCGTCGCTGTCCCAGGAACCGTGGCCGTGGGGCCTCCGCTCCTTTTTCTTTGCTTTACTGATCGATGAGGCCTTTCGGGTCGCGTCGGAGAGGGCCCCCGGCGGGCCGGCACTTCCGTGCTCCCCGTAATAGGGTGCCACGGCGGTGTCCGGTGTTCAGGCAGGGTGGTCTCCTTTCCAATTCGCTTCCCGTCGCATGCGAGGTGTTGCCTTCCTTCCCCCCGCCGGGCAAAGGGGGGGGGTCTTCGGGCTTCCTTACCGAACCGGGCTGTGTGACGGCCGCGTGGCCCCGCGAGCCCTCAGGTGTCCTAAACCACGCGAGGTGCCGGTGCCGGCCTCGGTCCCGGGTGCCCGTGGGTGCCGGCCGCGAGCAGCGCTGGGCGGTGGTGCGGTTGAGGCGAGAAACCGGGGAAAGAAAGCGAGTAGCGGGGCCACCCGGGCGAGGGTGGGCCCCGCGGCGTGTCGCGGGCGGCAGGGGGGCGTCCCCCACCGCCGCTGTCCGCCGCTGGTCGCGTTGGCCTCTGGCGCCGCACCCCCGCCTGCTGCAGAGCGAGCCGCCCCGGCAGGGGCCTCGGTGGCCGGGTCGCGCCCGCCTCGGCGGGTCGCTGCCTCCTCTAGCACGTCCGGTGCTCCCGCGGCGAGGGGGGAGCCGGTCCCCCCTCCCG
>NW_028121033.1:15000-22782 GCF_965183815.1 Platalea leucorodia
CTGCCCGTGGGCCCGGGGTAGACCTGGCCTCCCTGCCCGTGGGCCCGGGGTAGACCAGGCCTCCCTGCCCGGTGCCCGGGGTAGACCTGGCCTCCCTGCCCGTGGGCCCGGGGTAGACCAGGCCTCCCTGCCCGGTGCCCGGGGTAGACCAGGCCTCCCTGCCCGGTGCTCGGGGTAGACCTGGCCTCCCTGCCCGCTGCCCGGGGTAGACCTGGCCTCCCTGCCCGTGGGCCCGGGGTAGACCAGGCCTCCCTGCCCGGTGCCCGGGGTAGACCTGGCCTCCCTGCCCGTGGGCCCGGGGTAGAACTGTCTTTCTGTTTGTGTTTCGGTTTTTTTTTGCTTTTGTCGTGGGCGAGGTTTTAATTTTTTTTTTTTTTAATTCCCTTTTAATATAAAAGTATAAAGATGACTGTTCTATATTAAATTAATATTTTCCTGTGACCTATTTTATTGAACTCGTTATGTATTAATCTATTCCTCGGATTATTCATTCGTGTCATTATCGTCATTACTGATATAAGGAATTAATTGTTTTCGTTTAATGAATTAATTAATTAATACCTATTAGCGTCATTAGATATTACTCTATATTATTAATTAATTTATTACTATAAATAATTTTAATCATTAAACTTTAATAATAATATAGATTATTATTATTTAATAATATAAATTATCATTATAAATTATTATTATTTAAGAATAATTTATATTATTATTTAATTAATATATTTAATAATATTTTATATATAAATATGTAACAATAGTATTTTATATATATTTAAATATATTTAATGATATATTTAATTAATACATTTAATAATATTTATATTGATATAATAATAATATTTATATAACAATATTATAATATCATGTAATAATATTATACATTCAATATAAATATTAAATATATTAATATTTAATATTATAAATATTAAGTATATTAAATATTATAGTATATATTATATAATTGAATATAATATTCCTATAATAATAATATTTATACTTTGATAATATTATATTATTATTTAATAACAATAATATAAATTATTATTATTTATTGTTATAAATTAAACAATAATTGTAAATTATAAATTTTCTCCATTTATTATTAGATCATTAAAATTAACAAATTATTAAATGATACTTAACTTATTAATTTATTATTAATTGTTATTATTATTAAACATTATTAAATATCATCATTATTAAATATTATTAATTAAAATGAAGGAATCGTTAATATGCAGTTTATTTAACGTGTTAATTTGTTGTTACTAATTTATGTATTAATCGATTGTTTTACCGTTCCGGTTTCGGTCTTTATTAATTTATTCGTTCGGAAAGGCTTAAAATTCATCCCGAATCGCAGTACGAAAGAGAATCACGCGAGCGTTCTTACCTTCTGGCGCTTCTCCTGATGGAATTCCATGGATCGTTTGGAATCGTGAAATAATTCAGTATTAGTAAACGTTATTCGTCGTAGCAGCGTTAGGATCAGCGCTAACGCTACGAAAAACCTCCTTTTTTCGCTTGTCGTTCTAAAAGCACTACACGTTATTCAATAGGACGACTATCACGAATAATAACTTATTCATCGCTTTCGAATGACGTACCTTATGCACGATTAGTCTTTTATGCGCGATTAGTCTTTTATTCGTTACCGATTCGCCGTTCACAAAACCGTTGAGTATTGGCACGCAGAATATCAAAAGCAAGTCACGCTAGTGCTAATAACACGTCGTGAGTTTATCCTCACGAGAGGATGATGACGACGCTGCTACGACTACCGCCGCCGCCGCCGCCGCTAACAAGAATAACAACAGTAGCAATAAATAACGTTCGCGATGATCTTTTCCGAGTAAACAAGAAGTCCCCGACGCCAGTAACGTCGCTATTACTACTCACCGTGCTCACGGTACGGTAGAATTTTTATTTTTTTTACCGCTAGAGAATTAGATTTGGTATGACTTACGTTGGAGTAGTTTCCGGTGGTTTTGGTGGGGTTTTTTGGGGTTTTCATTTTTAGTTTGGAGCTCCGTAACGGTGTCGATCGTTTGCGCGTCGTGACAGGCCGAGCCCTTCTTAAGAACGTCGCTTTCTTTTTGGAGAGAATTCCGTGGAGCGTCGACGACGTTAACCCTATTAAACGGTGTCGTTAGAGCGGTGCTGTTTTATTACCGTAGCGTTCTACTCATCGATAAGAAACGAATCGACGCAGCCTTTCTTTTGCCACGACGCGATCGCTCTCGCGTCGGAGGGGGAGACCGATCGGTATTTACGCGCGAGCGGTAAACCGTCGGATCCGTGAGTCGATTCGTGAATTCCTTCACGGTAGGGATCGCCCGATAGCCACGAATCCGTACCGCTCCGTCGCCCGCGACCGATCCCCGTGCCGGCGACCGGTTCACGAATCGTTCCTTACCTTCGTGAAACGCGGGCCGGCGCGCGTCGATGCGATCGACAACGAACGGGCAGCGGCAGATCGAGAGGCCTCCCGAGGCCGGGCCCCCCCGCAGGGGTCCGTGTACAGAAGCGCCCGCCCGCCCCGCCTCCTTTTTTATTATCGTTTCTCTCTTTTCCCTTTCTCTTTTTTTCTTTCTTTTTTTTTTTTTTTTTTTTTTTTTTCCCCTTTTACCCCTTAGAACCTTCCTTTATTCTTTTCTCTCGCCGCCCGCCGGGGGCCGCGTTCCCCGCGCCCTCGCTCGCGGCCGCTACCTGATCGGGTCCGTCCCGGCGCGGCCGCGGCGGGGGGTCGCCGGCCTACCTTCCGCGGGGGCTCCGGGCGAAGCTGCTTTCGGCCTGGGGCGGCAAGCCCCTTCCACGTCGCCTCGAGACCTGGCCGGAGCGGAGAAAAACACGGGCCGTCACTCGTTAGCCGGACGGGCCTCTCGCCCGCCCCGGCCCGGCCCGGCCCGGCCCGGCCCGGCCCAGCCCAGCCCAGCCCAGCCCAGCCGGCGCCGCGATTCCCGGGACGGGCCTCCGTCCCTGAGAAGGCCTCTCCGGGGGCGCGGCCGGGCCTCCGAGGGACGGCGGTCTCGCAGGCCTCTGAGCAAAGTCCTGGCCGGCCACGTGCCCGACAAACGCTCCCCGCGGCCCGGGCCGACTTAGCCGAGCGTCCTCGGAGACGAGGCGCTCTCGCGGCCGCCGCGCCGGAAGATCGGGCCCGCCCGGGGCCGTCTCCCCGCCGCCGGCAAAGGAGCCGTCCCCCCTCGCCTGAGGCCGCCGGGCCCGTCCTCTCGGCGGGACTCACCGCTCCGACGCATCCCGCCGGCGACGGAAACGCCGATGGCCGTCTGTTAGAAGCGCGGCCCGCCTCTCTCTCCGCCGGCCCCGGCCGGGGCCCTGCCGCGCGGTCGCTGGAGCCCGGCCCTGGGGACCCACGTCTCTGCCCGGGCCGAGGCCGGCGGCGGCTGCTTTCCCAGGGACGGCTTCGACCGGCAAGGGCGCGGGCCCGGACACCGACGCCGCCGGCAACGCGGGCTGTAACAGAGAAGGCGGCGTCATCAACAGCGTCGCGAATCTTTTTCGTTTCTTCCCGCGTGCGCGCACCCCAAACTAAACAGGCCCCCGGCGCGGGCACGTGCCCCCCCCGAACCCCCCGCCCCCGGAGAGGCGCCCGGCTCGCCCACAAACGTAACCCCCGGCCCGAACCCCTCGCCCGCCGCTCCACGCGCGTGGGCGCAGGCCCGCGCCCGCCCGCCCGCCCCCCAGACGGGCGCACGTTAGGCACGCGGAGCGCGCGCGCGCGCCTCCCGCTGACGCCGTCGTGCCCCCCCCGCCCCCCCCCCCCCATCCCCCCCGCTAGCCCCCCGGCCCCCCCCCCCCCCCCACCCCCGCCTTCCTACGGCACGTTTGCCGCCCCGGGGAAGGCAGGCGGGAGACTTTAGGACCCAGCGGCATTCCTGCCGGCTCCGTGCCCGGGCGCCAGAGGGGAGTCCCGGGGGCGGGCGGTCTCTCACCCTGGCTGCCGAGTTGCTACCCTGCCCGTGCCCGTGCCCGTGCCCCGGCTCCCGCCTTTCTCTCCCGCTCACTCAGTCAGAAAAAGAGGAGAAAAAACGCAGAAGGGAAGGAAAAAAAAACCCTAACCGACCCAAACAGAAATCTTCTCCGAAAGGAGACGCGGGCCCCCCGCCCCACCCCGTCCCCAGCCTACCTCTGCGCCAGGCTCCCTGCCTGCTCGCCGACCGCTCTCGCCTGCCTCTGCGCCAGCCTCCCTTCCCTGTCGCTGCCGCCGCGGCTGAGCGCAGGACCGTTGGCGCGGCGGGAACCGCTGCCCTTTCCTTGCGGGCAGGGGCCCGGTTGCCGGGCAACGGGGGGACCACCCCCCGACCCCTGCTGCTCCAGGGCGCCGGCGAGTCTGGGGTCGGGGAGGGGCCGCGCCTACCGGGCTGCGGGTCTGCAACTGCAGCGCAGGGAGGGAGGGAGGGGGAGCACACGCACGCGGGCTACGTGCTGGGGCGAGGGGGGGGGGGGGGCAAGGCGTGGGGGGGGGGGGGTGGGGGTGGGGGGGGTGCGTGGGGGGGGGGGGTGCGCGCGCGTGTCTGAGACGCGTATGTCGCGGGGGGCGGGCGCGTCTGCAGGATCGCAGACGTGTGTTTTAATCTATTTATTGTGTTTTAAAAGGTCAGAGTAAAATAAAACGATGGCAAGCGGGGAAAAAAAAAAGGAACAAAACGCACACCCCACCCCACCCCCGCCCCCCCCCCCCCAGCCCCCCCCAAACCCCACACCGCGAAACCAAAAACAAAAGCCGCCGAGCGCCCGGCGGCGCCGGGACCCGGACCCGGCTACGGGCGCCCGGGGTCCTAAAGCCTCCCGGCGGACGGCAAACTCACGCCGGGGAGCCGGGCGGCTCGCGATGGGGGCCGCCGCCTCTACCCGGTCCCCCGCCGGCCAGAGCGTGTGTTCGAGGGGGGCAGACGGAGCGGAGAGGCTGGCCGGGGCGGTGAAGCCGGCCAGCGCGCGGCGGACCACCGGGTCGGGGAAGGGGCGTGCGCGCGTTTGAGTGCGGCGGGTGTTTTTTTTTTTAAAAAAAAAAAAAAAAAAGAAATAAAAAATTTAAAAAGTTGTTTATTAATATTTTATTGATGTTTAATCTGGAAAGCGAAGAAGGTCAAATAAGTCTTGCATGAGACAGTACGTTTAAACTTACTGCCTTTTCGTTAGAAGCGCTTAAATCTCGGAAACGGCGGGGGGGGGGGGGGGGGAATGACCCGGCCCTCCCCGGCCGGCAGAACCGGGAGAGGGTGGCCTCTGTACCGGATTCCCTTAAATATCGAAAAATTGCACACCCCCCCCCCCCCCGCCTCCGCCGCCGCCCCCCCCCCCCCGCACCCGAACCCGGCCGGGAGAACCGGGTCGCACGGTCCAGCCGGCTCGGGAGCACAGAGCGGCCGGCAGGTCTACCGGGCTCCTCGGGGGCCGACAGGTCTACCCGGCTCCGGCAGCGGCCCGCAGGTCTACCCGTCTCCGGCGCAGGCAGCGGCCGTCAGGTCTACCCGGCTCCGGCGCGCGCGCGGCGGCCGACAGGTCTACCCGGCTCCGGCGCCGGCGGTGGCTGCCAGGTCTACCCGGCTCCGGCGCCGGCAGCGGCCCGCAGGTCTACCCGGCTCCGGCGCCGGCGGCGGCCGCCAGGTCTACCCGGCTCCGGCGCGCGCGCGGCGGCCGACAGGTCTACCCGGCTCCGGCGCCGGCAGCGGCTGCCAGGTCTACCCGGCGCCGGCGCCGGCGGTGGCTGCCAGGTCTACCCGGCTCCGGCGCCGGCAGCGGCTGCCAGGTCTACCCGGCTCCGGCGCCGGCAGCGGCCCGCAGGCCTACCCGGCTCCGGCGCCGGCGGCGGCCGCCAGGTCTACCCGGCTCCGGCGCGCGCGCGCGGCGGCTGCCAGGTCTACCCGGCTCCGGCGCCGGCAGTGGCCGTCAGGTCTACCCGGCTCCGGCGCCGGCGGCGGCCGCCAGGTCTACCCGGCTCCGGCGCGCGTGCGGCGGCTGCCAGGTCTACCCGGCTCCGGCGCGCGTGCGGCGGCTTCCAGGTCTACCCGGCTCCGGAGACCGGGTCGGCGGCTGTCAGGTCTACCCGGCTCCGGTGCCGGCAGCGGCCCGCAGGCCTACCCGGCTCCGGCGCCGGCAGTGGCCGTCAGGTCTACCCGGCTCCGGCGCCGGCGGCGGCCCGCAGGTCTACCCGGCTCCGGCGCCGGCGGCGGCTGTCAGGTCTACCCGGCTCCGGAGACCGGTTCGGCGGCTGTCAGGTCTACCCGGCTCCGGTGCCGGCAGCGGCCCGCAGGCCTACCCGGCTCCGGCGCCGGCAGTGGCCGTCAGGTCTACCCGGCTCCGGCGCCGGCGGCGGCTGTCAGGTCTACCCGGCTCCGGCGCCGGCGGCGGCCGCCAGGTCTACCCGGCTCCGGCGCCGGCGGCGGCTGCCAGGTCTACCCGGCTCCGGCGCCGGCAGCGGCTGCCAGGTCTACCCGGCTCCGGCGCAGGCAGCGGCTGTCAGGTCTACCCGGCTCCGGCGCGCGTGCGGCGGCTTCCAGGTCTACCCGGCTCCGGAGACCGGGTCGGCGGCTGTCAGGTCTACCCGGCTCCGGCGCGCGTGCGGCGGCTGCCAGGTCTACCCGGCTCCGGGAGCCCGGGTCGGCCGCCAGCGGCGGCCGGCGACCCCGGCCTGTCGCTGCCGGAGCGTCCGTCGGACAGGGCGGCCAGGTCTACCCGGCTCCGGCGGGACTTAGTCGCATTTCCGGGGCTGAGCGGTAGACCTGTTGTCCCCTCCGCTTCCTCGGAGCTGCCGAAGGGGTCGCTGCTCTGTGCTGCCTCCAGTTACGTCATCGTAAAAGTCGGCGTCGCTGGCGCGCCTCCCCGGTGGGCGGAGACGGCCGTCTTGGATCTTTCTGGGGGCGGCGACGTACCGGTCCATACTATAGGAGCGAGCGGTGACTCGTCTCCGGAGCAGGGCTAGCGAGCGGCCGTTGGCAGAGCGGCACGAGAGGGAACGGCAGACCCCTCCGCGGGGATCAAGGGCAAAGACCGGCGGCCGGCGGTGGTCGCCGGCACTCGAACGCGCAAGGCCGGGGAAGGGGGTCCAGCCTCTGCGGCGCTTTCTCCTCCCCGGTCCCGCACGGGGCCCGATGATGATGCGAGCTTACTGCCGGCATATGGCGGAAGCAGACGACCGGGGGTTTCGAGCCTGCCGCGGCTTGCCCCGGCTCCGGAGGGCCCAGTGGTGTGGCATGGGCGAGGCTGGCGGCACCTCGCCCTTTTTCTCCGGCCCTAAGCCGGGGCCCGCGAAGCGGGCGCAGAGAGCGGCGGCCGGTCGCGGTGGCCGGCAGCCGAACGCAGACGGCCGGGGGTTTCGAGCCTGCCGCGGCTTTCCCCGGCCCCCGAGAGCCCGAGGACGGCGCGGGCGGAGGCGGCGGCGCCTCGCCCTCCTTTTGCCGGCACGAGCCATACGTGGGCGGCCCGTGGTGTCTGGCTTGCCCTGGCTTCTCGGAGCGCCGGAGGGCTCGGTGAAGGGACTGCGTAGCACGGGCGAGGTGGCGGCGCCTCGCCCTTTTTTTTCTGCCGGCCCTAAGCCGGGGCCCGCGAAGCGGGCGCAGAGAGTGGCGGCCGGTCGCGGTGGCCGGCAGCCGAACGCAGACGGCCGGGGGTTTCGAGCCTGCCGCGGCTTTCCCCGGCCCCCGAGAGCCCGAGGACGGCGCGGGCGGAGGCGGCGGCGCCTCGCCCTCCTTTTGCCGGCACGAGCCATACGTGGGCGGCCCGTGGTGTCTGGCTTGCCCTGGCTTCTCGGAG
>NW_028121032.1:0-22679 GCF_965183815.1 Platalea leucorodia
GAGGTGGGGAAAGGGACGATAGGCGGGCGGAAGTGGCGTCATCGCCGCCCGCCGGAAGTGGTGGCGGAGCGGGGGAAGATGGCGGAGGCGGCGGCGATGCCGCAGCGGGAGGAGCCGCCGGCCGCGCCGGGAGCGGAGCCGGGGCCGGGGCCGGGGCCGGGGCCGGGGCCGGGAGCGGAGCCGGAGCCGGAGCCGGAGCCGGAGCCGGAGCCGGAGCCGGAGCCCGGGCTCGGGCTCGGGCTCGGAGCGGGGCCGGAGGCGGAGCGGCCCGAGCTGCGCTTCGTGAGTGCGGGGGGCGGCGGGACCCGGCCCCCCTGTCCCCCCCCCCGTGTCCCTGTCCCCCCCCCCCGTGTCCCTGTCCCCCCCCCGTGTCCCTGTCCCCCCCCCCCCGTGTCCCTGTCCCCCCCCCCCCGTGTCCCTGTCCCCCCCCCCGTGTCCCTGTCCCCCCCCCCGTGTCCCTGTCCCCCCCCCCCGTGTCCCTGTCCCCCCCCCCCCGTGTCCCTGTCCCCCCCCCCCCGTGTCCCTGTCCCCCCCCCCCCCCGTGTCCCTGTCCCCCCCCCCCCCGTGTCCCTGTCCCCCCCCCCGTGTCCCTGTCCCCCCCCCCGTGTCCCTGTCCCCCCCCCCCGTGTCCCTGTCCCCCCCGTCCCTGTCACACCTCATTGCCTCTCCCCCCCCCCGTCGCTGCCACCCCCCGTCCCCCCTCCTTCCCTCTCCCCCTTCGTTCTTGCTCCCCGTCCCCCCGTGCCCTCGCTCCCTGTCCCCACTGCCGCTGTGTCCCTGTCACCCCCCTGTCCCCGTCACCCCTTGTCCCTGCTCCCCCTCCCTCCCTGTCCCCCCTTGTTCTTGCTCCTTGTCCCTCCTTGTCCCTGTCACTCTCCTATTCGTCTCCTGTCCCCGTCACCCCCCGTTCCTGCTCCCCATGTCCGTGCCACTCCTCTCTCCTTGTCCCTCCCTGTCCCTGTCCCCATCCCCCCTTGTCCCCTGTTCCCCCATCCCCACCCCCCCTTGCCCCCGTCCCCATCACCCCTTGTTTCTGCTCCCCTCTCCCCTGTCACCCCCCTCTCCCCTGTCACCCCCCTCTCCCCTGTCACCCCCCTCTCCCCTGTCACCCCCCGCTCCCTGTCACCCCCCTCTCCCTGTCCCTCCCATACTTGCTCCCTGTCCCCCTGTCCCTTGTCACATCCTGTCCCCATCACCCCTCGCTTCTGCTCCCCATGTCCCCGTCACCCCCCCTCTGTCCCTCCTTGTCCCTGTCACTCCCATACTTGCTCCCTGTCCCTTGTGATCCCCTGCCCTCGTCACCCCTTGCTTCTGCTCCCCGTGTCCCTGTCACCCCCCTCTCCCTGTCCCTCCTTGTTCCTGTCACTCCCACACTCGTCCCCTGTCCCCCCTTGTCCTCTGTCCCCATCACCCGTCTCCCTCCTTGTCACTCTCCTGTGTCCCTGTCCCCCCTCACCCCCTGTCCCACATCACCCCTTGGTTTTGCTCCCTGTGTCCCTGTCTCCCCTCACTCCCTGTCCCTGCCACCCCCCCGTCCCCCCTGTCCCCGTCACCCCTCATCCCCGTCACCCCTTGTTTCTGCTCCCTTCGTCCCGTCCCTTCTTGTCCCTGTCCCCCCTCATCCCCTGTCCCCGTCCCCTGTCCCTCTCTGTCCCCGTCATTCCCGTACTCACCCCCTCTTCCCCCGTCCCCCCTCTTCCCCCACCCCCTCTTGTCTCTGTCCCTTCTTGTCCCCATCCCTCCTTGTCCCCTGTCCCCCCTCGCTCCCTGTCCCTCCCTGTCCCTCCCATACTCACCCCTGTCCCTGTCCCCCCTCGCCACGCGTCCCCGCCGCCCTGACCCGCTGTCCCCCCGTCCCCAGGAGGAGGAGGACGTGCAGCATGAGGAGGAGCTGCTGCGCAACCCCTTCTCGGTGCGGTGCTGGCTGCGCTACGCCCAGGCGCGCCAGCGCGGCCCCCGCCCCCGCCTCAACCTCCTCTTCGAGCGCGCCCTCAGGGAGCTGCCCGGCAGGTGGGGACACGGGGGGACACGGGGGGGGCGGGGGCCCTCAGGGAGCTGCCCGGCAGGTGGGGACACGGGGGGACACGGGGGGACACGGGGGGGCGGGGGCCCTCAGGGAGCTGCCTGGCAGGTGGGGACACGGGGGGACATGGGGGGGGCGGGGGCCCTCAGGGAGCTGCCTGGCAGGTGGGGACACGGGGGGACACGGGGGGGGGCGGGGGCCCTCAGGGAGCTGCCCGGCAGGGGGGGACACGGGGGGGCAGGGGGGGGGGCCCCTCAGGGAGCTGCCTGGCAGGTGGGGACACGGGGGGACACGGGGGGGGGGGGCCCTCAGGGAGCTGCCCGGCAGGTGGGGACACGGGGGGACACGAGGGGGACACGGGGGGGCAGGGGCCCTCAGGGAGCTGCCCGGCAGGTGGGGACATGGGGGGACACGGGGGGACACGGGGGGGGCGGGGGCCCTCAGGGAGCTGCCTGGCAGGTGGGGACACAGGGGGACACGGGGGGGGGGGGGCCTCAGGGAGCTGCCCGGCAGGTGGGGACACAGGGGGACACGGGGGGGGGGGGGCCTCAGGGAGCTGCCTGGCAGGTGGGGACACGGGGGGGCAGGGGCCCTCAGGGAGCTGCCCGGCAGGTGGGGATGCAGGGGGGACACGGGGACCTCAGGGTGGCCTCAGGGGCGATGGGGGCCTTGGGGGGGGACACAGGGACCTCAGGAGCACCTCGGGGCTGGGGACATGACACAGGGACATCCTGGGCGTCCTCGTGGGGGACGGGGACCTCGGGGTGGCCTCAGGGGACGGGGACTTCCCGGGGAGCGATGGGGCCACCCTCGGTCCCCTCCCGAGGGGTGACAGGGACATCCCAGGTCCCCGCGGGGGGGGACAGGACCTCCCGCCTTCTCCCCCAGGGCAGGGAGGGGGGTGACAGGGTCACCTCACGGGTGACAAGGATGTCCCGCGTCCCCTCGCGGTGGTGGTGGGGGGGTGGCAGCGGGTGACAAGCGTGTCCCCTCAGCTACAAGCTGTGGTACCAGTACCTGCGGCAGCGGCGGCAGCAGGTGAAGGGGCGCTGCCCCACCGACCCCGCCTACGAGGAGGCCAACAGCTGCCACGAGCGCGCCCTCGTCTTCATGCACAAGGTGGGGACACGGGGGGGACACGGGGCACATGGGGATGGGTGACACGGGGACACGGAGGGGGACACAGGGACGTGGGCAGCTGGAAGGGACGTGGTGGGGGGAAGGGGATGGGGGGGTGGGAGGCATTTGGGGACACGTGGAGGGGACACAGGGAGGACACGGGGACACGGGAGGGACGGGGGGACACGTGGGCAGCTGGAGGGCACGTGGAGAGGGGAGGTGGGGAAGGGGATAAGGTGTGGGAGGCGTCTGGGGACACGGGGAGGGGACACGGGGACATGGAGGGGACATGGGGACACGGGGGGGATGCGGGGGGGGAGCTGGGGGGCCGGGGACATTGGGGGGGCGGAGCTGCCTCCCCCCCCAGCCCCAGAGCTGCCCCCCAGCCCCATAACCACCCGTCAACCCTCCCCAGCCCCATAACTACCCCTAAGCTCTCCCTAGCTATGCAGCTACCTCTCCCAGCCCCATAACTACCCCCACAAGCCCCCCCAGCCCCATAACTCCCCCGAGCCCCATAACTATCCCTACAAGCCCTATAATTATCCCCACGGGCCCTTCCCAGCCCCACAAGTACCCCCATAAGCTCTCTCCAGTCCCATAGCTACCCCTGCAAGCCCCATAACTACCCCCACAAGTCCCTCCTAGCCCCACAACTACCCCCATAACTACCCCCGCCAGCCCCATAACTACCCCCACAAGTCCCTCCTAGCCCCACAACTACCCCCATAACTACCCCCGCCAGCCCCATAACTGCCCCCACAAGCCCCTCCCAGCCTCACAACTACCCCCATAAGCTCTCCCCGGCCCCATAACTACCCCCTGAGCCCTATAACTCCCCCCACAAACCCCTCCCAGCCCCATAACCCCCCCAACCCCTCCCAGCCCCCCACCTCCCCCCCGACCCCCTCCCCGAGCTCCCCCACCCCTGAGCGCTCGCCGTGCCCCACAGATGCCCCGCATCTGGCTGGATTACTGCCAGTTCCTGGTGGAGCAGGGCCGGATCACGCGGACGCGCCGCACCTTCGACCGGGCCCTGCGGGCGCTGCCCATCACCCAGCACCACCGCATCTGGCCCCTCTACCTCCAGTTTGTGCGCCGCTACCCCCTGCCCGAGACCGCCGTCCGCGTCTACCGCCGCTACCTGAAGGTACCCGCTGGCGCCCGCCGCCATGGCAGCCCCGGCGGTGGCACCCTGGGGCGGTGGCAGCCCCGGCGGTGGCATCTGGGGTGGGTGGCGTGGCCAGTGGTGGCACCCCAGGGTGATGGTACAGGCGTAGTGTCACCCTGAGGTGGTAGAACACCCCATGATGTCACCCCAGGGCGGTGGCACAAGCGGTGGTGTCACCTACACTGTCACCCAGGGCGGTGGCACACCTGGTGGTGGCACCCCCGGGGTGTCACCCTGGGGCTGTGGAACACCCCATGATGTCACCCCAAGGTGGTGGCAGTGTCACCCCTGGGTGTTGGCACAGGCGGCGGTGTCACCCCCAGGTGGTGGCACAAGCAGCGGTGTCACACTGGGGTGGTGACAGAGCAGAGACAGAGATGACAAGGGGCAGAGATAGGCGGTAGGGACACGGCGTGGGGACAGAGGTGACACAGAGCAGGGGCAGAGGTGGTAGGGATGGCATGGAGAAGGACAGACGTGACGTGGAGCAGGGACAGAGGTGGCAGAGGTGACACAAGGCAGAGACCGAGGTGACATGGAGCAGGGACAGAGGTGACACGGAGCAGGGACAGAGGTGGCAGGGATGGCATGGGAACAGACAGAGGGGGCAGAGGTGACACGGAGCAGGGACAGAGGGGACGGGGATGGCATGGGAACAGACAGAGGGGGCAGAGGTGACACGGAGCAGGGACAGAGGGGACGGGGATGGCATGGGGAGGGACGGAGGTGACACAGAGCAGGGACAGAGGTGACACGGAGCAGGGACAGAGGTGGCAGAGGGCAGAGATAGGTGATAGGGACACAGGGTGGGGACGAAGGTGACACGGAGCAGGGACAGCAATGGCAGCGCTACATGGAGAGGGACAGAGGTGACAAGGGACAGGGGGATGGTGGCAGGTGTCTGTGGCAGGGCTGGGGCGCTTTGGGTGGCAGCAGCCAGGGTCGGGGCCACCACAGGGTCGGGAGGGGCCCCGGGTCGGGGGGGAGGGGACGTTGGGGACAGGCCCTGACTGTCCCCTGCCAGCTGAGCCCCGAGAGCGCGGAGGAGTACGTGGCCTACCTGCGCTCCGTCGGGCGCCTGGACGAGGCCGCCGTGCGCCTGGCGCGGCTCGTTAACGACGAGCGCTTCATCTCCAAGGAGGGCAAGTCCAATTACCAGGTGGGCACCCTGGGGGGGCACCCAGGGGTGCTGGGGGGGCGGGGGGGGGGGACAGGGAGGTCGGGGAGGGGGAAAAGGGGCTCTGGGGGGGTGACTGGGGGGGCACTGAGGGGGTGACAAGGGGCTGGGGGCACCCATGGGTGCTGTGGGAGCACCTGTGGGGGCTGGGGGACACCCACTGGGTGCCAGGGAGGTTGGGGAGGGGGAAAAGGGGCTCGGGGGGAGCACCAGGGGATGCTGGGGGGGTGACAAGGGGCTGGGGGGGTGACAAGAGGCTCTGGGGGGGGGTGACAGAGGGGGCTGGGGGGGCACTGGGGGGGTGACAAGGGGCTGGGGGCACCCATGGGTGCTACGGGGCACGCACTGGGTGCCAGGGAGGTTGGGGAGGGGGAAGGGGGCTCTGGGGGGCACCATGGGGTGCTCGGGGGTACCCATGGGTGCTGGGGGGTATCCAGGGGGGCTGGGGGCACCCATGGTCACTGAGGGCTCCCAGTGGGTGCTGGGGGGGGCTCCCATGGGCCTTGGGGGTTACCGTGGGGTGCTTGGGGTGGTGTTCGGGGGTGCCAGTGGGTGCTGGGGGCTCCCATGGGTGCTGGGGGGGGGTCCCCTCGGGGTGCTGACCCCCCCTCTGCCCCCCCAGCTGTGGCAGGAGCTGTGCGAGCTGCTCTCCCAGCACCCGGAGCGGGGTGTCGGGTCTCCCATGGGTGCTGGGGGCTCCCATGGGTGCTGGGGGTCCCCGGGGGGCTCTGGGGGTCCCCTCGGGGTGCTGACCCCCCCTCTGCCCCCCAGCTGTGGCAGGAGCTGTGCGAGCTGCTCTCCCAGCACCCGGAGCGGGTGCGCTCGCTGGACGCGGGTGCCATCATCCGGGGGGGCCTGACCCGCTTCACCGACCAGCTGGGCCGGCTCTGGGGCGCCCTGGCCGACTGCTACATCCGCAGCGGCCACTTCGAGAAGGTGACGTGGCCCCAACGGCCACCCGGGGCCACCGCCGGCCTGGGCTTCTGTCCCCCACCCCAGGGCCACCACAGCACCCGTCCCTGGTCCCCAAACCTCCCCAGGGCCACCACAGTTCTGGGCTTCTGTCCCCAAACCTCCCTAGGGCCACACAGCACCCGTCCTCGGTCCCCAAACCTTCCTGGGGCCACCATGGTCCTGGGCTTCTGTCCCCAAACCTCCCCAGGGCCACCAGAGCCCCAGGCTTCTGTCCCCACCCCAGGGCCACCACAGTCCTGGGTTTATGTCCCCAAACCTCCCTACAGCCACCACAACCCCCATCTCCTGTCCCCCACCTCACTGCCACCAGAGTCCCAGGCTTCTGTCCCCACCCCAGGGCCACCACAGCCCCTGTCCCCACCCCAGGGCCACCACAGCAGCCATCTCCTGTCCCCACACCACCCCAGGGCCACCACGGTGCCCATCCCTTCTCTGCGCACCACCATGAGGCCACCACAAACATGGTCCCGTCCCCATGCCATCCAGGGCCACCACCAGCCTTGTCCCCTGTCCCCATACCACCCCAGGGCCACCACAACCCTGGTCCCCTCTCCCCCAGGCCACCCCAGGGCCACCACAGTCTCTGTCCCCTCTTCTTTATGCCACCCCAGGGCCACCACCACCTGAACTTCGGTCCCCCAGGGCCACCACAGCTGCCCCAGTCCCCTGTCTTTATGTCACCCCAGGGCCACCACCACCCTGTCCCCACTTCACCCTAGGGCCACCACGACCCCGGTCCCGTGTCCCTGCATCACCCAGGAGCCACCACCACCCCTGTCCCCATGTCACCCTAGGGCCACCACCACTCCTGTCCTGTCCCCCATGCCACCCTAAAGCTGCTGCCACCTCCGTCCTGTGTCTTAATGTCACCCCAGGGCCACCACCATCCCAGTCCTCTGTCCCCACATCACCCTAGGGCCACCATGACCCCAGTCCCGTGTCCCCATGTCACTGAGGAGCCACCACCACCCCGGTCCCCTGTCCCCTCCACACGACCCCAGAGCCGCGGCAGCTCCATCCCACCCTGTCCCTGTCCCCAGCGCGCTGTCCCCAGCGCGCTGTCCCCAACGCGCTGTCCCCGCAGGCCCGGGACGTCTACGAGGAGGCGGTGCAGACGGTGATGACGGTGCGGGACTTCACCCAGGTCTTCGACAGCTACGCCCAGTTCGAGGAGAGCGTCATCGCCGCCAAGATGGAGACGGTCGCCGAGCTGGGCAAGGAGGAGGACGGTGAGTTTGGGGGGGGCCCTGACCCCAAAAGGGTGACTCTGGGGGGGGCCCTGCCTCAGTTTCCCTCAAAAGGGTGAGTCTGGGGGGGCCCTGTCCCCTCCCCTGCTGTCCCCTGACACCGCACGTCACCCCGGGTGTCCCCTTGTCACCTCATCCTGTCCCCAAGTGTCCCTGACCCCCTGTCCCCACCCCAAGGGACACCCAGCACCTTGAGGGGGTCCTGGTCACCCGGGTGTCCCCAAACCCCCTGTCCCCCCCCCCCAGGGGACACCCAGTGCCCGTGTGGGTGCCGGTCACCCCGTCCCCAGGTGTCCCCTTGTCACCCCAGGTGTCCCCAGGCCCCCTGTCCCCACCCCAGGGGACACCCAGCACCCTGTGGGCATCGTGGTCACCCTGTCCTGTCCCCAGGTGTCCCCTTGTCACCCCATCCTGTCCCCAGGCCCCCCTGTCCTCACCCCAGGGGACACCCAGCGCCCGTGTGGGTGCCAGTCACCCTGTCCCCAGGTGTCCCCTTGTCACCTCAGGTGTCCTCAAACCCCCTGTCCCCCCCCCAGGGGACACCCAGCACCCTGTGTGGGTGCCAGTCACCCTGTCCCCGTGTCCCCTTGTCCCCGTGTCCCCTTGTCCCTGCTGTCCCCAGAGGAGGTGGAGGTGGAGCTGCGGCTGGCCCGCTTCGAGCAGCTGGTGGCCCTGGTGTCCCCAGACCCCCTGTCCCCACCCCGAGGGGTGCCAGTCACCCCGTCCCCCCTTGTCCCCGTGTCCCCTTGTCACCCTGTCCCCACCGCTGTCCCCAGAGGAGGTGGAGCTGGAGCTGCGGCTGGCCCGCTTCGAGCAGCTGATGGCCCGGCGCCCGCTGCTGCTGAACAGCGTCCTGCTGCGCCAGAACCCCCACAACGTCCACGAGTGGCACAAGCGGGTGCAGCTCTACCAGGGGCGCCCCGAGCAGGTGGGGACGCGGCGGGGACGCGGCGGGGGACGGCTGGGCTGGGGCTGGGGGGTGGCTGTTGGGTGGCGGGGACACGGGTGGCGTGGGGATAGGGGACATGTGGGGGCGTGGAGGGGGACATAGAGGGACGTGGGGACAGTGGGGGGACATCTGGGGACATTGGGGTGGGCACAGGGGGACACCTGGGGACACCGGGGTGTGTATAGGGGACATGGTGGGGACACGGCAGGGGACAGCTGGGTTGGGGCAGTTGGGTGGCAGGGACAAGGGTGGCGTGGGGACATCATGGTGGGGATAGGGGACACCTGGGGACATGGGTGGGTGGAGGGGGACAGGTGGGGACGTGGAGGGGGACATAGAGGGACATGGGGACATTGGGGTGGGCATAGGGGGACAGCTGGGGACATTGGGGTGGGCATAGGGGGACAGCTGGGGACACTGGGGTGTGTATAGGGGACACCAGGGGATAGCAGGATGCCTATAGGGGACACGTGGGGACACTGGGGTGGCTGTCGGGACACGTGGGGACACCAGGGTGTGTATAGGGGAGACACAGGGACATTGGGGTGGCCATAGGGGACACGCATGGGGACACCAGGGTGACCATAGGGGGACACCTGCTTGTCACAGGGACAGCAGGGTGGCTGCCAGGGGACACAGGGGGACATCGGGGTGCACATAAGGGGAGCACAGAGGATGCTGGGGGGACATGGGGACACTGGGGGACACTGGGGTGGACAGGGGGACACCGGGATGGACATGAGGGGACACTGGGGTGGACATGGGGACACTGGGGGACGCTGGGGTGGACATGGGGACACTGGGGTGGGCATGAGGGGATGCTGGGGTGGACACGAGGGGACACACCTGGCGTAGACGTGCCGGGTATAGGGGGGGACGCATGGGGACAGCGGGGTGCGTATGGGGGTGTGACACCTTTGGGGGTTCGGAGGTGTCCCCAACGTGTCCCCACCGTGTCCCCAGATCATCAACACCTACACGGAGGCCGTCCGCACCGTGGACCCCTTCAAGGCGACGGGGCGGCCCCACGGGCTCTGGGTGGCCTTCGCCCGCTTCTACGAGGACAACGGGCAGCTGGACGACGTCAGTGGGGACCCCGGCGTCCCCTCCCCCGGGGACACCCCCGAACCCCGACTGTCCCCTCTGTCCCCACACCCTGGCCCTTGTGTGTCCCCCCAAGCCCTGACTGTCCCCTGTGTCCCCAAACCCTGACTGTCCCCCCTGTCCCCACACCCCGTCCTTTGTGTGTGTCCCCAAACTTTGAATGTCCCCACGCCCTGTCCCTTGTGTGTGTCCCCAAAGCCTGAGTGTCCCCTGTGTCCCCAAACCCTGACTGTCCCCCATCCCCAAACCATGTCCCCTGTGTGTGTCCCCAAACTCTGACTGTCCCCTGTGTCCCCAAACCCTGACTGTCCCCCCCCAAAGTCTGAATGTCCCCCATGTCCCCCCAACACCCTGACAGCCCCCGCTGTGTCCCCCAAACTCTGAGTGTCCCCCCCGTGTCCCCCAAACCCTGTCCCCTGTGTCCCCCCGAACCCTGACTGCCCTCCATGTCCCCTGTCCCCTGGTGTCCCCCAGACCCTGCCTGTCCCCTCCAGTGTCCCCCAGACCCTGACTGTCCCCTGCGTGTCCCCCAGACCCTGCCTGTCCCCTCCAGTGTCCCCCCAGGCCCTGACTGTCCCCCGATGTCCCCCAGACCCTGACTGTCCCCTCCAGTGTCCCCCCAGGCCCTGACTGTCCCCTCCAGTGTCCCCCAGACCCTGCCTGTCCCCTCCAGTGTCCCCCCAGGCCCTGACTGTCCCCCGATGTCCCCCAGACCCTGACTGTCCCCTCCAGTGTCCCCCCAGGCCCTGACTGTCCCCTCCAGTGTCCCCCAGACCCTGACTGTCCCCTGCGTCCCCCAGACCCCGAGTGTCACCTCCAGTGTCCCCCCAGGCCCTGACTGTCCCCTCCAGTGTTCCCCAGAGCCTGACTGTCCCCCTGATGTCCCCCAGAGCCTGAGTGTCCCCCCATGCCCCCCACCCCCGACTGTGCCCCCGTGTCCCCCCGCTGTCCCCCCTGACCGTCCCTTCTGTCCCCAGGCCCGCACCATCCTGACCAAGGCCACCCGCGTCCGCTTCCGGCAGGTGGAGGACCTGGCCGCCGTCTGGTGCGAGTTCGGCGAGATGGAGCTGCGCCACGAGAACTACGAGGAGGCCCTGCGCATCCTGCGGGTGCGCGGGCGGGGCCGCGGCCCCACCCATGGGGGCCCTAACGGGACCCCTGGGTGCCCTAATGGGACGTCTGGGTGCCCTAATGGGACATCTGGGTGCCGTAACGGGACATCTGGGTCCCCTAACAGACATCTGGGTGCCCTAACGGGACCCCTGGGTGCTGTAAAGGGATGTCTGGGTGCCCTAATGGGAGACCTGGGTGCCATAAAGGGACGTCTGGGTCCCCTAACAAAAGTCTGGGTGCCATAATGGGACCCCTGGGTGCTGTAAAGGGATGTCGGGGTGCCGTAGTGGGATGTCTGGGTGCCATAACGGGACCCCTGGGTGCTGTAAAGGGATGT
Organism: Platalea leucorodia; assembly: GCF_965183815.1. Classification (NCBI taxonomy): domain Eukaryota; kingdom Metazoa; phylum Chordata; class Aves; order Pelecaniformes; family Threskiornithidae; genus Platalea; species Platalea leucorodia. The sequence continues at coordinate 11,216 of NW_028121032.1, forward strand.
CGGGGTGGCCTAACGGGACATCTGGGTGCCCTAACAGGGACACCTGGGTGCCCTAATGGGATGCCTGGGTCCCCTAATCCACGTTGGGAAGGTGAAAGTGGAGCTGGAGGCAGCTGGGTGCTGCCGGGGGGGCTGTGGGTGGCCACGGGGACCCTGGGGACGCTGGTGACACCCCCCGCTCTCCCCGTGTCCCCCCAGAAAGCCACGGCGCTGCCCGCCAAGCGGGCCGAGTACTTCGACTCGACGGAGCCCGTCCAGAACCGCCTCTACAAGTCCCTCAAGGTCTGGTCGATGCTGGCCGACCTGGAGGAGAGCCTGGGCACCTTCCAGGTGGGTGCCGCCCCCCGGGACCCCCCATGGCCGCTGGGTGCCCCCCCCCCATCCTCTGCCTGGTTGCCCCCCGCCCCCATCTGCTGTGGGTGCCCCCCTGACCCACGTCGATCCCTTGGCGCTCCCCGCCCCCACTGGGTGCTCCCCATCTCCACTGGGTGCCCCCATGCACCCTGTATCCTCTTGGGGTGCCCCCCATCCCCTCTGGGTGCCCCACTGGCACCCCCATGTCCCCCTTGGCACCCCCGTGTCCCCTCTGGGTGCCCCCCAATCCCTCTGGGTGCCCCCAGCCCCTTCCCCCCCCCACCTCGCACCCCACCGTCCCTTGGGGTGCCCCCATCCCTGTGCACCCCCCTCAGCACCCCCCTGTCCCCTGGGGTACCCCCATCCCCCCCCCCCCCCCCCCAGCACCCCGCCGTCCCCTGGGGTGCCGGGTGGTGGGTGCTGACCCCCCGTGTCCCCCCAGTCCACCAAGGCGGTGTACGACCGCATCCTGGACCTGCGCATCGCCACCCCCCAGATCGTCATCAACTACGGCCTCTTCCTGGAGGAGCACGGCTACTTCGAGGAGAGCTTCAAGGTGGGCACCCCGCAGCACCCCGACACCCGGGGGGGTGCTGGGGACACCCCGTGGCTGGGGAGGGGGTCAGGGAGATTCTGGGGAGCATGTTGGGGACACCACAGGGACCCTGTGGCCAGGGAGGGGGTCAAGGTCACCGTGGGGAGGGTGTTAGGGACACCCGTGGCTGGGGAGGGTGCTGGGGACACTCCAGGGACACCCTGTGGCCAAGGAGGGTGTCAGGGACACCCTGGGGACACCCCACAGCTGGGGAGGGTGCTGAGGATACTCTAGGGACATCCCACGGCCGGGGAGGGTGGTGGGGAGATCCTCAGAAGGGTGTTGGGGACACCCTGGGGACCCTGCGGCCAAGGACAGGTCAGGGTCACTGTGGGGAGGGTGTTGGGGACACCCCAGGGACACCCATTGCCAGGGAGGGTGTTGGGGACACCCTGGGGACACCCTGCAGCTGGGGAGGGTGCTGGGGACACCCCGGGGACGTGTGGGGGACACTGTGGGGACCCTGTGGCCAGGGAGGGTGTTGGGGACACTTTGGTGAGGGCACAGGGGACGCTGTGGGGAGACTGTGGCCAGGGAGGGTGTCAGGGACACCGTGGGGAGGGTGTTGGGGACACCTAACAGCAGTTAGGTGACAATGGCGGCAGGATGGTGGCAGGGGTGGTGGCAGGGTGGTGGCAGCAGTGACAGCAATGGCAGGGGAGTGACGGGTGGCAGGGGGGTGACAGCAGTGGCAGGGGTGGTGGCAGGGTGGTGACAGCAGTGGCAGGGGGGTGACAGTGGTGGCGGGGTGGTGGCAGGGTGGTGACAGTGGTGGCAGGCGTGATGACAGTGGTGGCATTGGTGGTGACAGGGGTAGCGGGGTGGTGACAGGGATGGTGGCAGCAGTGGCAGGGTGGTGACAGCAATGGCAGGGGTGACAGGGTGGTGTCAGGGGTGGTGGCAGCGGTGACAGCAGTAGCAGGGGGGGTGGCAGGGGTGGTGACAGCGGTGGCGGGGGTGGTGCCAGGGGCGGCAGGGTGGTGACAGCGGTGTCACCCGCAGGCCTACGAGCGGGGCATCGCGCTCTTCCGCTGGCCCAACGTGGCGGACATCTGGCACACCTACCTCAGCAAGTTCGTCGCCCGCTACGGCGGGCGCAAGCTGGAGCGGGCGCGGGACCTCTTCGAGCAGGCGCTGGACGGGTGCCCCCCCAAATACGCCAAGAGTAGGGGTGCAGGGGGGCGCGGAGGGGTGGGGGTTGGGGTGGGTGCCGGGGTGGGTGCCCATCGGGGCGAGGATGGGTGCCCAACAGCCCACCAGGCCCTAGGTGCCCCCGCCCCGGGCACATGTTGGGGGGTCCCAGCGCCCCCGGGTACCCCCCTGGGTGTGTGTTGGGGTTCCCAGGACCCCTGGGTGTGTGTTGGGACCCCCAGCACCCCTGGGTGTGCGTCAGGACACCCCGTGCCCCTAGGCACCCAACTGGGTGTGCATTGGGGCACCCAGCCCTCCTGGGCACCCCCCTGGGCACACATTGGGTCCCCCAGCACCCTTGGGTGCCCACACGGGCGTGTTTTGGGGCCCCCGGCACCCTTGGACAGCCCCTTGGGCACACATGGGGCCCCCAGCACCCCTGGGCACCCACCTGGGTGTGTTTCAGGACCCCCAGCACCCTTGTTCCCCACCCTGGGCACATGTTGGGTCCCCCAGCACCCCTGGGTGCCCACCTGGGTGTGTGTTGGGGCCCCCAGCACCCTTGGGCACCCCCCTGGGTGCGTGTCAGGGCCCCCAGCACCCTTGTTCCCCACCCTGGGCACCCACCAGTCCCTCCCCCAGTCCTCGGGGCACACCGGCAGCACCCCGAGGTGGGAGCGGGCGCTGACGGGTGCCGCCGGGTGCCCGCAGCCATCTACCTGCTGTACGCCAAGCTGGAGGAGGAGTTCGGGCTGGCGCGGCACGCCATGGGGGTGTACGAGCGCGCCACCCGCGCCGTCCTGCCCGCCCAGCAGCACGAGATGTTCAACATCTACATCAAGCGGGCGGCCGAGCTCTACGGCGTCACCCACACCCGCCCCATCTACCAGAAGGCCATCGAGGTGGGCACCGGGCGGGCACCGGGGGCACGGGGACATGGGGGCACTGGGGGGGCATGGGGACGTGTGGGCACCTGGGGGGCACGGGGACCTGCGGGGGCACGGGGACATGCGGGCCCTGGGGGCACTGGGGGGGCATGGGGACGTGTGGGTACCTGGGGTGTGCGGGCACCCAGGGGGGCATGGGGGCACCGGGGGGCTATGGGGACCTGTGGGCACTGGGGGGGCACGGGGACGTGGGGGCACCAGGGGGCTATGGGGACCTGCGGGCACCCAGGGGGGCACGGGGACGTGGGGGCACCGGGGGGCTATGGGGACCTGCGGGCACTGGGGGGGCACGGGGACGTGGGGGCACCGGGGGGCTATGGGGACCTGCGGGCACTGGGGGGGCACGGGGATGTGGGGGCGCCCCGGGGCAGGGGGATGAGGGGGACGTGGGGATGTGGGGGATGCGGTGTGGGGACGGGGCCCTGGGGGCATCAAGGGCGCTGATGTCCCCCATGGGTGCTGACGTCCCCCTGGGGTTGTTGACGTCCCTCACGGGTGCCGATGCCCCCCGTGGGTGCTGACGCCCCCCGCGGGTGCCGGGCAGGTGCTGGGTGACGACGCGGCGCGGGAGCTCTGCCTGCGCTTCGCCGACATGGAGTGCAAGCTGGGGGAGGTGGATCGGGCCCGCGCCATCTACACCTACTGCTCCCAGATCTGCGACCCCCGCGTGAGCACGGGCACCCAGTGGGGCTGGGGGGCACCCAGTGGGGCTGGGGGCACCCGGGGCTGGGGGCACCCGTCAGGGCGGGGTGGTAGCCCACGGGGCGGCCATCGGGGCAGGGGGCACCCAACGGGGCAGGGGGCACCCAACGGGGCAGGGGTGTCAGGCCTGTCCCCAGGGCCACACAGGTGCCACATGCCAGGGATGTCCCCAATGCCAGGGATGTCCCCAGGGCCACATGGGTGCCCTGTGCCAGGGATGTCCCCAATGCCAGGGATGTCCCCAGGGCCACGGATGTCGCCAGGGCCACACGGGTGCCCTGTGCCAGGGGTGTCCCCAGGGCCACGTGGGTGCCACATGCCAGGATGTTCCTACAGCCAGGGATGTCCCCAGTGACAGGATGTCCCCAATTCCAGGGATGTCCCCAAAGCCATGCAGGTGCCCTGTGTCAGGGGTGTCCCCAGGGCCAGGAGTGTCCCCAGGGCCACATGGCTGCCCTGTGCCAGGGATGTCCCCAGTGCCACAAATGTCCGCAGGGCCACACGGGTGCCACGTGCCAGGATGTCCCCAGGGCCAGGGATGTTCCCTGTGCCAGGGATGTCCCCAGCTCCATGGGGTGCAACCCGTGCCAAGGATGTCCCCAGGGCCACAAATGTCCCCAGGGCCACATGGGTGCCACATGCCAGGATGTCCCCAGGGCCACGGGGTGCACCCAGTGCCAGGGATGGCCCCAGGGCTGTGGGCTGTCCCCTCTCACCGTGTCCCCCCCCCGGGTCCCCCCAGATCACGGCCACCTTCTGGCAGACCTGGAAGGACTTTGAGATCCGCCACGGCAACGAGGACACGATCCGGGAGATGCTGCGCATCAAGCGCAGCGTCCAGGCCACCTACAACACCCAGGTCAACTTCATGGCCTCCCAGATGCTCAAGGTCTACAGCAACGCCACCGGCACGGGTGAGCGGGGGCACCCAGGGGTGCTGGGGAGCACCCAGGGGTGCTGGGGAGAGAGCGTGGGGTGGCTGTGGGCGTGGGGAGCACCCGTGGGCAGCAGAGTGTGGGCATGGGGCTGTCACAGGGATGGGGAGCACCCACAGGGAGCACCCATGGGTGTGGGGAGCACCCGTGGGGATGAGGAGCACCCATGGGCACCAGGGTGTAGGTGTGGGGCTGCTGTGGGTGCTGGGGAGCACCCACGGGGATGGGGAGCACCCACAGGGACGGGGCACCCATGGGCAGGGGGTGTGGGGAGCACTCACGGGGATGGGGAGCACCCGTGGGGAGCACCCATGGGTGTGGGGAGCACCTGTGGGCACCAGGGTGTAGGTGTGGGGCTACTGTGGGCACTGGGGAGCACCCGTGGGTGTGGGGAGCACCCAGCGTGGACAGGGGGACACGGGGAGCACCCACGGGCACCCAGTACAGGCAGGGGGACGTGGGGAGCTTCTCGGGGTCCCCGGCGTGGGCAGGGGGACGTGGGGAGCACCCACAGACACCCAGCGTGGGCAGGGGGACACAGGGAGCTTCTCGGGGTCCCCGGCATGGGCAGGGGGACGTGGGACCCCCCGTGGGCACCCAGTGCAGGCGGGGGGCCCGTGGGGGCCCCCGGTGAGGTCCCCGCTGTCCCCAGTGTCGGACCTGGCGCCGGGGCAGAGCGGGCTGGACGACATGAAGCTGCTGGAGCAGCGGGCGGAGCAGCTGGCGGCCGAGGCCCAGCGCGACGTCCCCCGCCCCAAGGACAAGGTCCTCTTCGTCAGGTGGGTGCTGCCGCCCCCTCCCCTCCCCTGCCCCTCCCACGCTGGGGACGCGGTGCTCGGGGTCGGGGGGGGGACTGTCACCTCCCCGGGGCCACCCCTGTCCCCCCCATGCCGAGGTCCCGGTGGTCAGTTGGGTGGGGTCGCCTCCGCGTCCCTCCACGCCCAGGACAAGGTCCTGGTGGTCAGATGGTGGCTGTCACCTCCCCGGCGCCACCCCTGTCCCCATGGCTGTCCCCCTGTCCCCCCCACCCATGGGTGCCCCCCCCCGTGGGCGCCCCCCCCGTGGGTGCCCCCTGCGGGTGCTGACGGGGCGCAGGGCCGAGGGCCCGCGGGAGGCTCTGGCCGCCCTCTCCCAGCAGGGGAACCCCGACGAGATCGACCTGGGGGACGAGGACGAGCCCGAGCCCGACGGTACGGGGGGGGGGGACACGGGGGGGGACACGGGGGGACATGGGGACATTGGGGGGATGGAGGGACACGGGGCCATCGAGGGGGACACGGGGGGGACACGGGGGGACATGGGGACATTGGGGGGATGGAGGGACACGGGGACATCGAGGGGGACACGGGGGGGACACGGGGGGATGGGGGGACAGGGGGACACGGGGGGGACACGGGGGGATGGGGGACACGGGGGCACATGGGGGGGACATGGGGACATTGGGGGGATGGAGGGACACGGGGACATCGAGGGGGACACGGGGGGATGGGGGGACAGGGGGGGATGGGGGGGACACGGGGGGATGGGGGACACGGGGGCACATGGGGGGGACATGGGGACATTGGGGGGATGGAGGGACACGGGGACATTGGGGGGACACGGGGGGGCGTGGGATAAGTGGGGACATGGGGGGGACATGGGGATGTGGGAGAGGTCGGAGGGGACACGGGGACATCGGAGGGGACACGGGGACATCGGGGGGGACAGGGGGACACAGCGGGGGCGGGGCATGGGGACAGATAAGGGGGACATTGGGGGGGACATGGGGAGACGGGGGGGAGGTGGGGACACAGCGCGGGGCGGGGCATGGGGATGGGGGGGACAGGGACGCGGGGGGGACGTGGGGACAGGAGGGTGGCGTGGGGACCTGGGGGACCCGGGGTGACGGGGGGGGGGGCGCGGGTGGCCCTGACCGCCCCTCCCCCCCAGAGGTGCCGCTGGAGCAGAAGCGGGTGCCCCCCTCCCTCTTCGGGGGCCTCAAGGACGACTGAGGGCGCGGGACCCCCCTGTGTCCCCCCCCCCGTGTCCCCCCCCCAATAAACCCCCTTTTTACAGTGCGTGTGGGTGCCCCCTTGGGTGTGGGGGGGACCCGGGGGGGGACAGAGGGGACACCCCCCCCCGTGGGTGCCCCCAGCCCCTCTGGGGGGGGCAGCACCCCCATAGCGGCATCGTGGGTGCCCCCCCCATGGGTGCCCCCCCCAAAGACAGGAGGCGCCCGGGCCCTTTAAGTTACTTTATTAAGTGACAATGACACCGGGGGGGGGACACGACCCCCCCCACTCCCAAACACCCCCCACCCCCCCCGTGTCCCCCGTGGGGACGTTGGCAGGGGGCAGCGCCAGCGGCACCCTGGGGACAGTGGGGACACGGGGGGGGGGGCGGGCACAGGGCCACCCCCCCCCAAACAGCCACCCCGGGGGGGAGGGGCACGGGGGACCGCGTCCCCGACCCCGTGTGGCACCAAAACCGGGGGTGTCCCCGTGTCACCCTGTCCCCAGCCTCGGGGGGGGCAGCGGTGGCACCAGGCCGCAGCAGCACCTCCCTTGGGTCCCCGTGTCCCCAGACCTGAGGGGGGGTGACACTGAGCTTGGGGACAACCCCTCCCCCCCACTGGGCCCCCCCGGGGCGCTCCTGTGCTCCAGCCCCGTTTTGGGGGTGGGGCGGCACCCCCCCCCCTTACCCCCACCTAAGGGTGCCACCAACCTCCTAAGGGTGCCATGTCCCCCCCCCCAGGGTGCCACCGTGTCCCCCAAGGGTGCCACCACCCCTCCAGGGGTGCCACATCTGCCCCAGGGGTGCCACTACCCCCCCCAGGGGTGCCACCACCCCACCCAAAGGTGCCACCAACCCCCCAGGGTGCCACTGTGCCCCCCAAAGGTGCCATCAACCCCCCCGAGGGTGCCACCACCCCCCAAAGGTGCCACATGCCCCCCAGGGGTGCCCCCCCCCTACTTGGGGGTGCTGGGCTTTTTGGGGGTGCCGGGCTTGCGGGGCTGCCCGAGGGGGCCCTGGATGGTGAAGGCGTCGACGCCGATGGACATGGTGCGGGCGGGGATCTGGCTGAAGCGCTTGCGGTCCGAGTGGTACTTGTAGATGCCCTTGACCATGGGGAGGGGGACGGCGCGGGGCCCCGCCCCCGCCAGGCGCCGCAGCTCCGGGGGGTCCCCCCCCAGCGTGTAGAGGGCGCGGAACTGGCAGCCGCCCTCGCGGAAGAGGATGAGGAAGTGGTTGGCCTTGCTCTTCTCCACCTCCTGGGGGGTTAAATGGGGGGGCACCCGTGGGTGGGGGGAGCCGTGGGTGGGGGCACCCGTGGGTGGGGGGAGCCGTGGGCACCCAGGGCCCTGCTCCAACACTGGGGAGGGAAGGGGTTAAATGGGGGTGGGGTGGGGGGGTGTCCATGGGCCCTGCTCGCTGAGGTGACCCCCCCACCTGGGGGTGTCCCCAGGGGGTCCCCATGTCCCCCCCAAGGCCACGTCTCCCCCCAGGGCCATGTCCCCAGGCTGTCCCCAGGCTGTCCCCCGTGTCCCCGCGGTGTCCCCGCGCTGGCTCACCTCCAGGACGCGGTTCTTCTGGGGCTCGTTGACGCGGCCCCCCCTGCCCAGGGTGTCCCCATGTCCCCCCCAGGGCCATGTCCCCAGGCTGTCCCCGTGTCCCCGCGGTGTCCCCGCGGTGTCCCCGCGCTGGCTCACCTCCAGGACGCGGTTCTTCTGGGGCTCGTTGACGTGGCCCCCCCCTGCCCAGGGTGTCCCCATGTCCCCCCCAGGGCCATGTCCCCAGGCTGTCCCCGTGTCCCCGCGGTGTCCCCGCGCTGGCTCACCTCCAGGACGCGGTTCTTCTGGGGCTCGTTGACGCGGCCGGCCAGGCAGCAGTGCGCCAGCGCGTTGTGGATGATGTGCTTGTTGGACTTGGCGCTCGGCTCCTTGTACAGGCGGGGACCTGGGGGCGGCGGTGACAACGGGGACACGGCGGGGGGACGGGCAGCCCGAGGGGACGCGGGGGGGACGCGGGGGGGACGCCCACCCGTGTACTTGGGGATGGAGGGGGGACACGGGGGACACGGGGACAGAGGGAGGACATGGGGGACGCAGTGGGGTGACACCGGTGACACTCACCCATGTACTCGGGGACAGAGTGAGGGACACAGGGTGACACAGAGGGGTGACCCGGGGTGACACGGTGACACAGGGTGACATGGGGTGACCCGGGGTGACATGGGGTGACCCGGGGACACGCGGTGACCCGGGGTGACCCGGTGACACTCACCCGTGTACTCGGGGACGGAGGGGGGGACACGGGGTGACACAGAGGGGTGACCCGGGGACACTCACCCGTGTACTCGGGGACGGAGGCGGGGGAGGAGGCGCTGGACTCGTTCTCCCACTCGCGCTCGCGCCCGGGGGGGAGGCGCCCGGGGGACATCGGCCCCGAGGGGGACGCGGCCCGGCTGGGGACGGGGTCACGGGGTCACGTGCCCGCCCCACCCCCCCGACCTTGACCCCCGGCGCCCCGCTCCGACACCCGGACCCCCCCCCCGACACCCCCCGACCCCCCCGGACCCCCTCCACCCCCCCCCAGACCCCAGCCCCCCACTCCCACCCCTCCCCGACCCCCCCTCAGACCCCAGGCCCCCCCCCGACCCCCCAGCCCCCCACCCCCCTTCAGACCCCAGCCCCCCCCACCCTGACCCCCCCAGCCCCCCCCAACCCCCCTTCAGACCTCAGACCCCCCCCAGCCCCTCCTCGCCCCCCCCCGGCCCCTCCCCGGCCCCCCCGCCCCACCTGGGTGCCCGCCCGGCGGGGTGGGAGCCCCCGGGGTCGGCGGCCACGGTGGAGAGGGAGAGGGTGCTCTGGGAGTAAACCTTGGAGAGGCGGGCGCCTGCGGGGACACGGACCCCTGTCCCCTGTCCCCCTGTCCCCTGTCCCCACGTCCCCCTGTCCCCATGTCCCTGTGTCCCCCTGTCCCCACGTCCCCGTGTCCCCCTGTCCCCACGTCCCCCTGTCCCCATGTCCCCCTGTCCCCACGTCCCCCTGTCCCTGTGTCCCCACGTCCCCCTGTCCCCATGTCCCTGTGTCCCCCTGTCCCCACGTCCCCGTGTCCCCCTGTCCCCTGTCCCCCTGTCCCCTGTCCCCACGTCCCCCTGTCCCCACGTCCCCCTGTCCCCATGTCCCCCTGTCCCCACGTCCCCCTGTCCCTGTGTCCCCACGTCCCCCTGTCCCCATGTCCCCCTGTCCCCACGTCCCCCTGTCCCTGTGTCCCCACGTCCCCCTGTCCCCATGTCCCTGTGTCCCCCTGTCCCCACGTCCCCGTGTCCCCCTGTCCCCTGTCCCCCTGTCCCCACGTCCCCCTGTCCCCACGTCCCCCTGTCCCCATGTCCCCCTGTCCCCACGTCCCCCTGTCCCTGTGTCCCCACGTCCCCCTGTCCCCATGTCCCTGTGTCCCCCTGTCCCCACGTCCCCGTGTCCCCCTGTCCCCACGTCCCCCTGTCCCTGTGTCCCTCCCATCCCCACTGCCAGGAGCCCCTTGGGGGCCTCTCCCCCCCCCATGTCCCCCATGTCCCCAATGTCCCCCCCCCGTCCCCATGCCCCCCCCGTACCGAGGAGCCCCTTGGGGGGCTGTGTCCCCATGTCCCCCCCGTCCCCCTGCCCCCCCATGTCCCCATATCCCCATGTCCCCCCGTGCCCCCCCGTACCGAGGAGCCCCTTGGGGGGCTGTGTCCCCATGTCCCCCCCATGTCCCCCCGTGCCCCCCCCGTACCGAGGAGCCCCTTGGGGGGCTGTGTCCCCATGTCCCCATGTCCCCCCGTGCCCCCCCCGTACCGAGGAGCCCCTTGGGGGGCTGTGTCCCCATGTCCCCCCCATGTCCCCCCGTGCCCCCCCCGTACCGAGGAGCCCCTTGGGGGGCTGTGTCCCCATGTCCCCCCCATGTCCCCCCGTGCCCCCCCCGTACCGAGGAGCCCCTTGGGGGGCTGTGTCCCCATGCCCCCCCCATGTCCCCCCGTGCCCCGTACCGAGGAGCCCCTTGGGGGGCTGTGTCCCCATGTCCCCCCCATGTCCCCCCGTGCCCCCCCCGTACCGAGGAGCCCCTTGGGGGGCTGTGTCCCCATGTCCCCCCCCCATGTCCCCCCGTGCCCCCCCCGTACCGAGGAGCCCCTTGGGGGGCTGTGTCCCCATGTCCCCCCCCATGTCCCCCCGTGCCCCCCCCGTACCGAGGAGCCCCTTGGGGGGGCTGCGGGCCAGGGCGGAGTCGTCGCAGCAGCGGGGCCGGGGGCCGCGGGGGGCGCGGGGGGCGCGGGGGGGGCGGGGGGGGCGCAGCACCTTCTCCAGCTCCTCCATCAGCTTCAGCTGCTGCCGCCGCTCGTACTCCTGGCGCGTGAAGTCCCCGCGGCGGCCCCCCTCCTCCTCGGGGGCGCGGGGGGGCTCCGGCGGCACCCTGCGCCGGGGGGATGGGCTGAGACCCCCCCGAACCCACCCGGGGGGGGGATGGGCTGAGACCCCCCCCGAACCCACCCGGGGGGGGATGGGCTGAGACCCCCCCGAACCCACCCTGCGCCGGGGGGATGGGCTGAGACCCCCCCGAACCCACCCGGGGGGGGATGGGCTGAGACCCCCCCCGAACCCACCCGGGGGGGGGATGGGCTGAGACCCCCCCGAACCCACCCGGGGGGGGGATGGGCTGAGACCCCCCCGAACCCACCCGGGGGGGGGATGGGCTGAGACCCCCCCGAACCCACCCGGGGGGGGGATGGGCTGAGACCCCCCCCGAACCCACCCGGGGGGGGATGGGCTGAGACCCCCCCGAAC
>NW_028121031.1:0-22453 GCF_965183815.1 Platalea leucorodia
CATTCAAAGAAGTTGTGTTTTATGAGCTCCCCATCAGAGTGGGGATCTTCAGAGATGATGCGCTTGGCAGTGGAAGTCAGCAGCAGCAAGACTTTCCACTCTCTTAAAAAAAAAAAAAAAAAAAAAGTCCGTTTGCTTCCAAAGACCCGAGCACAGCACGTCTTCCAGAAGTTGATGGCATCGCTGGTTCTCAGTTGCAACAGCCGAGATGTCATCAACACGCGTTCCTCTGCATGCTTCGGCGCAGCCAAAAGCGTTAGCAAATCTGCTGGTCCTTTTTGGTAGCCTTACGCGTTGCAGCCCCGGGGATTGGATTCTGCCCCCAAAGTAAAACCGTATGGGGGATCTCTTCTGTCATGGATTTTTCTCTCCTAGATGTAACTTTAGGAAAAAAAAGTTAAAATCGGATCTACAAACTGCCTTGCGTTGTTTCAGCTGTAACTGCCAACTAGCTGTGGCGTACAATTGCTTAGGTGTGTTTAAGCAGTTAGGTATTTGTTCTGAACGTTGACCAGGAGAGGCAACTGAACGTTACGGGGTGTTTTCCCCCCCGCTCTTTTGACGGAGTGCTCTGAAGTACTTTCTTTCTGTCTGGCTTTCAAGGGTGCGTTTCCCTGGCAGTTCAGCAGCATCTCTCTTGGGCGGCGCGGCTGGCCAGATGTCGCTCCTAATGACGTAAGGCGCAAAAAACCCCTGGTCAAATGATAACTGCGTATCTTGGAGACAGATAATCTACTGGTATCGATTCACAGCTGTGCAAGTTAAATTAACGCCAAAGGAAAATCCAGTCCTTCTCCAGCAGAAGTATTTTTATTGGATGTTTATAAACACACGCACAGCTTTTTTAGTATGAAGCGAATTGCTGCGATTTGTCCTTTGCTTTTCCTTTTCCCCTCGAAAGCGTTACGCTTCGCTTCCAGCTTTGTCGACCGAGCCAGCAAGATGTGCAGCAGCAGCTGCGAGGGCCGTAGCTGTTGCGGCGGACCTGTAAGCGTAGATTCTGATTGCGGTACGCCCTCGTCCTGCAGCCTCGCAGGGTCGTCTCCCTGCAGCCGTGCCGTAAGGAAGGGGTGAGACGTTTTCCAACGCCGGCAAGAGCGTGTGCTTGTATGCGAAGAACATGTTCGGAATCGTAGCGGTTAGTCTTAATGCTGATGGGAAGCGTTCAGGTCGCTCTAGCTTTTAAAGGATGTCTTGTATTTGGAGCTGACCTGCTTACCTCGAATCCTCCTTGAGCTCAACTGCTCTCCTCTCCCTTGCTCTGACTGAATTCCTCTACTCGCTGCTGTGCTATTTTTTTCACATGCTGAAATATCGCTTGGGCTTTTTGTTTTTCAGGTGTCTTGTTGCAAGCGTCTCGTGATGCTCGCTAGGTACCCCCCGGCCCAGGTTGGCCTGCCTGTCGTGAAGCGTCCCGAGGGTAAGGGGCCGGCCCCGTGCCTGGAGGCTCCCGGCTCTGTCTCCGGCGGGTGCCCTGCGGGTGCGGCAGCGAGGGCTGTGTGGTGGGGCGAGTCCCGGGCCAAGAGGGAGCGGGGAGGTTCGTTGCCCCGGGGAGCCCGTCCCAGCGCGGGAACGGAGGGGGAGCACGGCAGAGCAGAGCCTGAGCGAGAGGTGCGGCACCGTCCCCCGGCAGGCTCCCCCCGCGGCGTGGGGCAGCCGCCGGCTTGCGGGACGGGGGCCGGGGGGGGGGTGGAGCCGTTTGGGGGGGCTGCCCCCATTTTATTTTTCTGGCAGAGCTCCCCTTTTCGGGGGGGCGCCTACATATGTAAATGGCATTATTAAAGTAGCTGTTTTCCTTGTTCTGTGCCTTTTTGGGGGGGGTGATTAAAAAGTGTGGAGGGGCCTGGGGGGTGATGATGTCATTTGGGGCCCCCCAACGTCACGGGGGGCGGGGGCGTGATGATGAAACAGAGGAGCAGGTGAGTGGGGGATGAAGGTGTCACGGGGAGGTTTCCCCCCAGAGAAGGGGGGTCACAGCCCCAAAATGCCTGAAAACTCGTGTGTGTGTGTGATTAACCATGTTAAAAACTGGAAATACGGGTGCGAGGCATTGCAGTAGAGAAAAATCTCTCGCCTTTATATATATATATTGAAAAATAATATTCGTTTTTATGTGTGTATATATATATATGTAAAAGGATTTCAAAATACAAACCTGTACCTGCTATGTTATAGAAATTATTAAAAAATCTCAATGGAGATAGATAGGGTTTTAAAATAAAAAAGAACTTGTCTCTATGTTAAGAAATAAAGGAGTTTAAAATGCAAAAAGAGATGATGTAGGTGAAGGAATTTAAAACAGAAGTCAGTCTGGATAGGTAGAAGTACCTACGCTTACCCTGTGTCACCGAGTAAGCCGAAGTAGGTATCCCGTGTAATCGAAGTAAAGGTTCTATGGAAGTGTAAACAGATAACTAAGTCTAAAGAGGTAGGATTGTAAGTAGATACCGAAGTCTAAAGAGAGAAGTCGAAGGTATCAAAGTGTCAAAATATGCAAGTCCAAGAGCAAAATATCCAATATCCAAGAGCAACACAGTTTGGGGCTCCCAGGAAAGCTGAATCCGCCTGGATTTGTGCAGCTGGAAAGCAAGCACAAACACACCACACCGCACACGCACACACTCACACCCCCCCCGCCCCCCCCGCATTTTAACGCAGAAAACCAAAAATGACCCATTGTTATGATGTGGAAAAGCGCCGGAAAACCCCAGAACTGAATATTTTGGAAAAGCAGAAACCCCCAAGTTTTGTATGATGTAAAAGAAAAAACAAAAAAGAAGAACAACAACAAACAAAAAAACCCCAAACGAAAAACCGGCGCCAATTTGGGCCAAATCTGGGGTGAACCGCGGACAGTTTGAGGGGCATTGCTGGGGATTATCTGGCGTGGATTCCTTCTCTGGAGCGGAATATCCGTTGCGGGTTATCCCAGGTGAGTTATCTGCTGTGGATTATGCCGGGTGGACCCCCTGGTGTAGGTCATCCCCACCCGTGTCCCCCCGTGCACCTTTGTACCCACACATAGCCGCCGTCCGTCCGTGTCCGTCTCCTCCCCCCTGTCCTCCTCTGCGTGTCTCTCCGGCCTCCCGAGTGCTCTCCACCCGAACGTCCCCCCACACAAGGTTTTTCCCCCCGTGCGGGTTTTTTTTTTTTTTTTTTCCCTGGGCCGTGCCCCCCGCGTCCCCTGCCCTCCAGTCTCGCGCCCCCGCTCCCCTGCTCCACCCCTCCCCTAACCCCTTTGCTTCTGGACCCCCAGCTCCGCACGGGCCACGGGCAGCCTGGGGAGCTTCACCCCGAGCCGTTCCTTTCCCCCCTGGGCAGCAGCGGTTCTGCCGCTGCTACAGGCAGGCGCTTTCTGGACGGGCGAGGGGCTGGGACGACCGGAGGCTGCCGCACGCTCCGGTCCGACTGAGACGCTGTTCCCGGGGGACCTGGCGCAGGGAAAGGCGAGGGACTCTCCGCGCTGCCGGTGGCTCTTCAGAAGGGAACCGCGCTCTGGTTTTAGCGGCAGAAGGTGTCGGTCGGGCAGCCGCGTAGCACTGTGCTGAGCGACGGGGCAGGCGTCTGGCTTGTTGGAGTCCAGGCGTGTTTCTCGCCTCGCAGTCTCGATGCCAAAACAAGCAGGGGGTTCAGGTTCCCAAAGCCTTTGGACGTGGGAGCAAGACGACAGCTAGGTCTCTAGCAGCACGGTATTTCAGCCGTGTTGCTTGCTGCAAATGGCTTGCAGGCCAGGAGATGTTGAGAGGGGTCTGAAACAAAGAAAGGGAGCGTGGAAGTGGTTGTTTGAAGGCGGCAAATGAGGCAGCCGAAGGAAGCGAGCGGCTCAGCCGCCACCTCGGCGGACCAGCCCCTCCAGCCTCCCGAGTCTGGCGCGCCGCAGGCGGTCAAAGCGCAGGCGCCGCGCTCGCTGGCGGGAGCGGCAGGGAGCGCAGAGCTGCACTGCCGTCCAGAGCGGCGAGGGAACCGGCAGGGCTCTACGGCCATCTGGTGCGGCCAGCCGACGGGCCTCTTTGCTTTCCCTGTTTCACGTCTAATTCCTTTGCGTGCCGCAGGGCAGGGTGGTAAGTAACATCGCGCAGGTCTTATTTAAGTGGCAAGCCCTGCGCGGGAAGCCCGGGGCGTGCGCAGGATGAGCGGAGGGCACCGCGGCAGAGCCCGAGGGTCACCGGCGTATCGCTCGCTCGCAGATCGCGCGCTTGCCGGCGGTCTGCTCGCGTGCACCGCTTCCTGATAATCGTAGCTGCCCCTCTCACACAAAGCAGCTTTCAGTATCTCCTCGCGTGCCTTCAGGATGTCATCAGTGTCGCTTTTTTTTTTCTTTTTTTTTAATAAAATCTCTCCAGGGTCTGTTGGCTCGCTGGTGTCACTCTCCCACCCCTGATGCCACCTGCAGATGAATCCAGCAATCCCGGGGGCTTACTCTGGGGGCAAAAAAGCCGAGCCAAGGCAAAGGTATTGACCAGGTTCCCTGCGCTGCTTCCCCCGGCTGGGTCCTGGGGTGAGGGGCGGGGAGAGAAAGGGCCAGCAGCCCTCTGCGAGCTGTCAAGCGCAGAGGACTGAAATGCTCGAGCCGCTTGGGTGCTTTTTGGGGGCGAGGCAATGGCTCTGGCTGCGTGGGCTGTGAGCGGGAGCAGGGGCAGAGAAGGGCGAGGCTTGGGGCCCCCCCCCCCCCCGTAAGGCGGCGGCGGCTGCGGGCGGCCCAAGGCGGGCCGGGGTGCGAGTCCTTTGTCCCCGCGGGGAGCGCTCGGGGCGCGGGGCTCGGTGTGGTGCTGCCGCCTGGCGTCCAAAAGCGGGTACTGCAGCTCGGGTGGCGCCCGGGGGCGG
The DNA here is from genome assembly GCF_965183815.1 of Platalea leucorodia. Lineage (NCBI taxonomy): Eukaryota > Metazoa > Chordata > Aves > Pelecaniformes > Threskiornithidae > Platalea > Platalea leucorodia. Next base: position 4,825 of record NW_028121031.1, read on the forward strand.
TGGGGCGTTTTGGCCGTGCCTCGGTGCTGCCGCCTGGCGTCCAAAAGCGGGTACTGCAGGCCGGGAGCCGCGCAGGGGCGGTGGCATCCACGTGCTCCCCGGTGCCGGTGGCCGGTACCGGGCATGCGACAGCGCGGCGCCCGCGGGGCGATGCCGCCGCAGCCGTTGCTGCCTCCCGGTAAGGAAGCGCCGCTCTCGCCGCCCGGGAGGTGCTGGCTGCTGCTGGCACGGCCGCCTCGGCCTCTGCTGCAGCCCCGCCCCGGCCCACGCCCCCGTCCTGGTGTGGAGCGGCCCCGCCCCTAGGGACGGGCCCCGCCCCTGGAGCTCCCCGGCAGGGGAAGGGCACCACCCCTAGCGACAGGCCCCGCCCCTGGAGACCACCCCATGCGGTGTGTCAGGGCGGAGCTTAGCCGCGCAGGGGCGGAGCCTTGCGGTGGTAAGGCGGAGCTTCACCGCGCATGCGCGGTGTGTAGGGGACGGAGCCTTGCCGCGGGGGGGGGCGGAGTTTTGCCCTGAAGGGCGGAGCTTTGGCCGAGCATACGTGCTGTGTCGGGGGCGGAGCTTAGCCGCGGGGGGCGGAGCCTTGCGGTGGTAAGGCGGAGCTTTGCTGCGTGAGGGCGGAGCCTCACTGGCGCATGCGCAGTGCATGGGGGCGGAGCTTTGCAGTGGGAGGGCGGAGCTTTGCCCTGAAGGGCGGAGCTTTGGCCGAGCATGCGTGCTGTGTCAGGGGCGGAGCTTAGCCGCGGGGGGCGGAGCGCTGCCGTGTGAGGGCGGAGCTCCACGGGCGCATGCGCGCTGTGTCGGGGCGGAGCTTTGCGGCGTGGGGCGGAGCCTTGCCGCGGGGAGGGCGGAGCTTCGCTGGCGCATGCGTGCTGTGTCGGGGGCGGAGCTTAGCCGCGGGGGGCGGAGCGTTGCGGTGGTAAGGCGGAGCTTTGCCGTGTGAGGGCGGAGCTCCATGGGCGCATGCGCGCTGTGTCAGGGCGGAGCTTTGCCGCGTGGGGCGGAGCCTTGCCGCGGGGAGGGCGGAGCTTCGCTGGCGCATGCGTGGTGTGTGCAGGGCGGAGCTTTGCTGCAGAGGGCGGGGTTTGCCGCGGGGAGGGCGGAGCTTCGCCAGCGCATGCGCGGTGCGTCGGGGGCGGGAATGGCGCGGTGGGCGGAGGTTCCCCGCGCGGAGGGGCCAGGGTGAGCCCGGGGCGGAGGGGAGCGGAGCGGTCGTTGGGCTGCGGTTGCAGGCAGCGAGGAGGTGAGCGGGGAAAGCCCCGAAGAGGGCGGCGGGAGGCACGGAGCGGGGAGGGTGCGGTGCCGTGTGGGAGCCGGGCGGGCGGAGCTTCCTGGAGCCGGTCGGGGCCGGGGGCGCCGCGCCGCGCCGCGCCGCTCCGGGGCCGGGCGGCGGGGGGGGCGCCGCGCCGAGCCGCGCCGCTCCGGGGCCGGGCGGCGGGGGGGGCGCCGCGCCGCGCCGAGCCGCGCCGCTCCGGGGCCGGGCGGCGGGGGGGGCGCCGCGCCGCGCCGAGCCGCGCCGCTCCGGGGCCGGGCGGCGGGGGGGGCGCCGCGCCGCGCCGAGCCGCGCCGCTCCGGGGCCGGGCGGCGGGGGGGAGCCGCGCCGCGCCGAGCCGCGCCGCGCCGCTTGTGCCGGGCGGTGGGGGGGCGCCGCGCCGCGCCGCGCCGCTTGTGCCGGGCGGTGGGGGGGCGCCGCGCCGAGCCGCGCCGCGCCGCTTGTGCCGGGCGGTGGGGGGGGCGCCGCGCTGAGCCGCTGAGCTCCGGGGCCGGGCGGCGGGGGGGCGCCGAGCCGCGCCGCGTCGAGCCGCTCCGGGGCCGCGCGGCGGGGGGGGCGCCGCGCCGCGCCGAGCCGCTGAGTTCCGGGGCGGGCGGCGGGGAGGCGCCGCGCCGCGCCGAGCCGCTGAGCTCCGGGGCCGGGCGGTGGGGGGGCGCCGCGCCGAGCCGCTGAGCTCCGGGGCCGGGCGGCGGGGGGGGCGCCGAGCCGCGCCGAGCCGCTGAGCTCCGGGGCCGGGCGGTGGGGGGGCGCCGGGTCGGCGCCGGTGGTGGGAGGCCGGCCGGAGCCGGTGGCGGGGGCTGCCCGGAGCCGCGCTGGGGGCTCGGCGGGGCTTCCACGTGCGGCGGTGGCGTGGGGAACGGTGTCCCCGCAGGGTCCAAAAGCAGGGAGGGCTGCGTCTCGCGGCATTTTGGAGCCCGGGGCTTTTGGTCGGCCACGTTGGTTCCCCGGGCCATGCCGGCAGGTGTAGTTTCTATGGTCGTGGCTGCCGGGCAAACCGCTTCTCTTTTTGCCTCCTCCTTTCCAGTGTCACCTTCTGCGTCCCGTGCAGAAAATCCTGCGTGCTTGATTCCGCTCGCTGCTCAGGTAATGGCACGTCTGGGGCTGCGGGAGCGGGGAGAAACACTTGCCGGTTCAAGGACGCCACGGGTGCGCCACATCAAAGCCAGAGGAAAGGCAAATCTGCTGCCCGTGCAGAAAAGCCGAGGACAAACTGCAGGTAAGAGAGCGCACCTCGTTCCTGCAGTGCTCCCTTGGGAGTTACGGATGTTTGCCTTCCAGGCAAAAGAACAGACTTTGATCTAGGAGAAATGAAGAGCTGCCTGTTCCCTTCTTTAGGCTCCGGTGTTTCTCTTCTGGTTGGTCGTGCTAATTGGATGGGCGAGCTGGAAATAGCCTTTTGTTTTGATACGCAGAAGTAAAATGTTAGTAATACGCGGTGTCAGTAGAGTTCATTTTTGAGCACCTAGGTGCCAGTGGAAACGTAAGGAATGAAGCTCGATGGGAACTGATAGTGAAGTTTAGTTTTCCGTGATTTTTCTTTGCCGTTCGGGCGTGGATGGCACGGTGTCCTGTGGCTCGGTCCACGTTCTGTTCCGTGGAGCCTTCGGTCTAGGACTTTGAAGTAAGGAAGTTTGTCCTTCCAGAAAAGGGCTAGTCGCTCCTAGGATTGAGGTGTGGACTTGCAGAGTCTCTTAGGCACGTGCTCGGAATTGGAGGCGAATTTCACTTGATGTTGCTGCTGTTTGTCTTCACTTTCCTTCCTTTCCCCACGGCTCCATCAGGAGTGGGAGCTCTGAATCATCATTTTGTTTTCAGTCTCAAACACGTTTTTTTACCCAAGGAGGTGCTGCGTTTAGAAGTTAATGAGTTTTGTCACAAACGCGTCGGTCGATGCGATTGCGTTGCGATTGTTAAAACCCGCAAAATAACACCAGTCTTACGGATCTGGCCTATTTCTTCCGAACACGGATTCGTCACGTGCAAATCGGGATACGGGTCGTCTGCGCTTCGTGCTGAGACAGGGATGAGCTCCCAAAGGCAAAAAATACAAGGTCGTGGGGGTTGTTTTTGTTTGTATTTGGGGGCGGGGGAGGGTGGATTTAAAAGAGAAAAAAGAGCGCAGTGTTGACTGGTGGCAGCCTGCAGGGCTCTTTTGCTGCCCGACCTCTCCTTTTCCTCTCTTGAACTCCTCTTTCGTGGCTGTAATTGTCATTTGGAGAAGTTCAGAAGAGCGGTTCAGTGACTTGCCTGGGTCCGTGTGCCAGTAATACCGGGAAGGGAAGCGCTTGAACCGGTAGCAAATCAAGTTGGCTACAAGCAGAGGTTCTGAAGGAAGAACAACGATAACGGGAAGCAAATAGCAAGTTCCCAAAAAATGGGCGCGTGTCAAACGCATCCGAGTTTTACGGCCAAATGTTGTTTGGCAATATGTTCCAAACGGCTCTTTTTTCCTTCCCTCGGTTGTAGTCTTTGCAAAACTTCACAAAACCAGGAAGCTTGGGACTCCTACCCAGCTTTATGCTACGGGTTTTTTTTTTTTCCTCTTTCAGCAGAGCGTCAGCTGCCGCCGTTTCACCGTGGTCGCCCTTTCTTCTGCTGTGAAAGTGCAAGACGGACGGAAAGGCTCCATAGCGGTCTGCGAGTACAAGGTACGTCCGCGATGCGTGTCCGCGTTTTTCCTAAGGCGCTTGTAGTACGGACTTCAAAGTTAACGTCAAGAATGTGCCGGCTCTCCTTCCTTCTGTAGTTTTTCTAGGAACTGTTTTAACGCAGATACTAAAAGTCAAAGAAGGTCTGCGCTGGAGCGTGTTAACGCCTGTGCAGAATCGGCTTCCCTCCGTTTATTTTGCCTTCCCGAAAGCGCAATCTTGTGTTTCTGTGCGCTTACTAGGAAATGCTATTGGGAAAATAATTGCGTCGTAAAAGAGGAAAGACAATGTTTGTGAGAGTTCAGGCGTTCGGAAGAAACAGGCTTTGTTTTTGTCATAAAAGCTGTGTGCTTTTTCAGTCAATAAGTTTTTAAAATATCTTACAGTAGGTCTTGAAAAGCTTACTGCGATACTAGCGTCCGTACTAAAAGCGATCAAGGTCCAAGGAGAGACGTGGACAAAAGAGGAGGAATCGGCGTCGCTTTCCCGAGAAGCATTGCCAGCCTTGTAAGTAGCGACAGCGAGTCCTGACGTGGTTTCGGTGAGTTACTGCTTCGGCAGCATCCTTTTTTCTTAACCTACAGCGTGTGATTTCTTACTTCAGCTGGAAAGAGATTTTCCAGAATGGAAATCTTTCTCATTCAAAGAAGTTGTGTTTTATGAGCTCCCCATCAGAGTGGGGATCTTCAGAGATGATGCACTTGGCAGTGGAAGTCAGCAGCAGCAAGACTTTCCACTCTCTTAAAAAAAAAAAAAAAAAAAAGTCCGTTTGCTTCCAAAGACCCGAGCACAGCACGTCTTCCAGAAGTTGATGGCATCGCTGGTTCTCAGTTGCAACAGCCGAGATGTCATCAACACGCGTTCCTCTGCATGCTTCGGCGCAGCCAAAAGCGTTAGCAAATCTGCTGGTCCTTTTTGGTAGCCTTACGCGTTGCAGCCCCGGGGATTGGATTCTGCCCCCAAAGTAAAACCGTATGGGGGATCTCTTCTGTCATGGATTTTTCTCTCCTAGATGTAACTTTAGGAAAAAAAAGTTAAAATCGGATCTACAAACTGCCTTGCGTTGTTTCAGCTGTAACTGCCAACTAGCTGTGGCGTACAATTGCTTAGGTGTGTTTAAGCAGTTAGGTATTTGTTCTGAACGTTGACCAGGAGAGGCAACTGAACGTTACGGGGTGTTTTCCCCCCCGCTCTTTTGACGGAGTGCTCTGAAGTACTTTCTTTCTGTCTGGCTTTCAAGGGTGCGTTTCCCTGGCAGTTCAGCAGCATCTCTCTTGGGCGGCGCGGCTGGCCAGATGTCGCTCCTAATGACGTAAGGCGCAAAAAACCCCTGGTCAAATGATAACTGCGTATCTTGGAGACAGATAATCTACTGGTATCGATTCACAGCTGTGCAAGTTAAATTAACGCCAAAGGAAAATCCAGTCCTTCTCCAGCAGAAGTATTTTTATTGGATGTTTATAAACACACACACAGCTTTTTTAGTATGAAGCGAATTGCTGCGATTTGTCCTTTGGCTTTCCTTTTACCCTCGAAAGCGTTACGCTTCGCTTCCAGCTTTGTCGACCGAGCCAGCAAGATGTGCAGCAGCAGCTGCGAGGGCCGTAGCTGTTGCGGCGGACCTGTAAGCGTAGATTCTGATTGCGGTACGCCCTCGTCCTGCAGCCTCGCAGGGTCGTCTCCCTGCAGCCGTGCCGTAAGGAAGGGGTGAGACGTTTTCCAACGCCGGCAAGAGCGCGTGCTTGTATGCGAAGAACATGTTCGGAATCGTACCGGTTAGTCTTAATGCTGATGGGAAGCGTTCAGGTCGCTCTAGCTTTTAAAGGATGTCTTGTATTTGGAGCTGACCTGCTTACCTCGAATCCTCCTTGAGCTCAACTGCTCTCCTCTCCCTTGCTCTGACTGAATTCCTCTACTCGCTGCTGTGCTATTTTTTTCACATGCTGAAATATCGCTTGGGCTTTTTGTTTTTCAGGTGTCTTGTTGCAAGCGTCTCGTGATGCTCGCTAGGTACCCCCCGGCCCAGGTTGGCCTGCCTGTCGTGAAGCGTCCCGAGGGTAAGGGGCCGGCCCCGTGCCTGGAGGCTCCCGGCTCTGTCTCCGGCGGGTGCCCTGCGGGTGCGGCAGCGAGGGCTGCGTGGTGGGGCGAGTCCCGGGCCAAGAGGGAGCGGGGAGGTTCGTTGCCCCGGGGAGCCCGTCCCAGCGCGGGAACGGAGGGGGAGCACGGCAGAGCAGAGCCTGAGCGAGAGGTGCGGCACCGTCCCCCGGCAGGCTCCCCCCGCGGCGTGGGGCAGCCGCCGGCTTGCGGGACGGGGGCCGGGGGGGGGCTGCAGCCGTTTGGGGGGGCTGCCCCCATTTTATTTTTCTGGCAGAGCTCCCCTTTTCGGGGGGGCGCCTACATATGTAAATGGCATTATTAAAGTAGCTGTTTTCCTTGTTCTGTGCCTTTTTGGGGGGGGTGATTAAAAAGTGTGGAGGGGCCTGGGGGGTGATGATGTCATTTGGGGCCCCCCAACGTCACGGGGGGCGGGGGCGTGATGATGAAACAGAGGAGCAGGTGAGTGGGGGATGAAGGTGTCACGGGGAGGTTTCCCCCCAGAGAAGGGGGGTCACAGTCCCAAAATGCCTGAAAACTCGTGTGTGTGTGTGATTAACCATGTGAAGAACTGGAAATACGGGTGCGAGGCATTGCAGTAGAGAAAAATCTCTCGCCTTTATATATATATATTGAAAAATAATATTCGTTTTTATGTGTGTGTATATATATATGTAAAAGGATTTCAAAATACAAACCTGTACCTGCTATGTTATAGAAATTATTAAAAAATCTCAATGGAGATAGATAGGGTTTTAAAATAAAAAAGAACTTGTCTCTATGTTAAGAAATAAAGGAGTTTAAAATGCAAAAAGAGATGATGTAGGTGAAGGAATTTAAAACAGAAGTCAGTCTGGATAGGTAGAAGTACCTACGCTTACCCTGTGTCACCGAGTAAGCCGAAGTAGGTATCCCGTGTAATCGAAGTAAAGGTTCTATGGAAGTGTAAACAGATAACTAAGTCTAAAGAGGTAGGATTGTAAGTAGATACCGAAGTCTAAAGAGAGAAGTCGAAGGTATCAAAGTGTCAAAATATGCAAGTCCAAGAGCAAAATATCCAATATCCAAGAGCAACACAGTTTGGGGCTCCCAGGAAAGCTGAATCCGCCTGGATTTGTGCAGCTGGAAAGCAAGCACAAACACACCACACCGCACACGCACACACTCACACCCCCCCCGCCCCCCCCGCATTTTAACGCAGAAAACCAAAAATGACCCATTGTTATGATGTGGAAAAGCGCCGGAAAACCCCAGAACTGAATATTTTGGAAAAGCAGAAACCCCCAAGTTTTGTATGATGTAAAAGAAAAAACAAAAAAGAAGAACAACAACAAACAAAAAAACCCCAAACGAAAAACCGGCGCCAATTTGGGCCAAATCTGGGGTGAACCGCGGACAGTTTGAGGGGCATTGCTGGGGATTATCTGGCGTGGATTCCTTCTCTGGAGCGGAATATCCGTTGCGGGTTATCCCAGGTGAGTTATCTGCTGTGGATTATGCCGGGTGGACCCCCTGGTGTAGGTCATCCCCACCCGTGTCCCCCCGTGCACCTTTGTACCCACACATAGCCGCCGTCCGTCCGTGTCCGTCTCCTCCCCCCTGTCCTCCTCTGCGTGTCTCTCCGGCCTCCCGAGTGCTCTCCACCCGAACGTCCCCCCACACAAGGTTTTTCCCCCCGTGCGGGTTTTTTTTTTTTTTTTTTCCCTGGGCCGTGCCCCCCGCGTCCCCTGCCCTCCAGTCTCGCGCCCCCGCTCCCCTGCTCCACCCCTCCCCTAACCCCTTTGCTTCTGGACCCCCAGCTCCGCACGGGCCACGGGCAGCCTGGGGAGCTTCACCCCGAGCCGTTCCTTTCCCCCCTGGGCAGCAGCGGTTCTGCCGCTGCTACAGGCAGGCGCTTTCTGGACGGGCGAGGGGCTGGGACGACCGGAGGCTGCCGCACGCTCCGGTCCGAGCGAGACGCTGTTCCCGGGGGACCTGGCGCAGGGAAAGGCGAGGGACTCTCCGCGCTGCCGGTGGCTCTTCAGAAGGGAACCGCGCTCTGGTTTTAGCGGCAGAAGGTGTCGGTCGGGCAGCCGCGTAGCACTGTGCTGAGCGACGGGGCAGGCGTCTGGCTTGTTGGAGTCCAGGCGTGTTTCTCGCCTCGCAGTCTCGATGCCAAAACAAGCAGGGGGTTCAGGTTCCCAAAGCCTTTGGACGTGGGAGCAAGACGACAGCTAGGTCTCTAGCAGCACGGTATTTCAGCCGTGTTGCTTGCTGCAAATGGCTTGCAGGCCAGGAGATGTTGAGAGGGGTCTGAAACAAAGAAAGGGAGCGTGGAAGTGGTTGTTTGAAGGCGGCAAATGAGGCAGCCGAAGGAAGCGAGCGGCTCAGCCGCCACCTCGGCGGACCAGCCCCTCCAGCCTCCCGAGTCTGGCGCGCCGCAGGCGGTCAAAGCGCAGGCGCCGCGCTCGCTGGCGGGAGCGGCAGGGAGCGCAGAGCTGCACTGCCGTCCAGAGCGGCGAGGGAACCGGCAGGGCTCTACGGCCATCTGGTGCGGCCAGCCGACGGGCCTCTTTGCTTTCCCTGTTTCACGTCTAATTCCTTTGCGTGCCGCAGGGCAGGGTGGTAAGTAACATCGCGCAGGTCTTATTTAAGTGGCAAGCCCTGCGCGGGAAGCCCGGGGCGTGCGCAGGATGAGCGGAGGGCACCGCGGCAGAGCCCGAGGGTCACCGGCGTATCGCTCGCTCGCAGATCGCGCGCTTGCCGGCGGTCTGCTCGCGTGCACCGCTTCCTGATAATCGTAGCTGCCCCTCTCACACAAAGCAGCTTTCAGTATCTCCTCGCGTGCCTTCAGGATGTCATCAGTGTCGCTTTTTTTTTTCTTTTTTTTTAATAAAATCTCTCCAGGGTCTGTTGGCTCGCTGGTGTCACTCTCCCACCCCTGATGCCACCTGCAGATGAATCCAGCAATCCCGGGGGCTTACTCTGGGGGCAAAAAAGCCGAGCCAAGGCAAAGGTATTGACCAGGTTCCCTGCGCTGCTTCCCCCGGCTGGGTCCTGGGGTGAGGGGCGGGGAGAGAAAGGGCCAGCAGCCCTCTGCGAGCTGTCAAGCGCAGAGGACTGAAATGCTCGAGCCGCTTGGGTGCTTTTTGGGGGCGAGGCAATGGCTCTGGCTGCGTGGGCTGTGAGCGGGAGCAGGGGCAGAGAAGGGCGAGGCTTGGGGCCCCCCCCCCCCCCGTAAGGCGGCGGCGGCTGCGGGCGGCCCAAGGCGGGCCGGGGTGCGAGTCCTTTGTCCCCGCGGGGAGCGCTCGGGGCGCGGGGCTCGGTGTGGTGCTGCCGCCTGGCGTCCAAAAGCGGGTACTGCAGCTCGGGTGGCGCCCGGGGGCGGTGGGGCGTTTTGGCCGTGCCTCGGTGCTGCCGCCTGGCGTCCAAAAGCGGGTACTGCAGGCCGGGAGCCGCGCAGGGGCGGTGGCATCCACGTGCTCCCCGGTGCCGGTGGCCGGTACCGGGCATGCGACAGCGCGGCGCCCGCGGGGCGATGCCGCCGCAGCCGTTGCTGCCTCCCGGTAAGGAAGCGCCGCTCTCGCCGCCCGGGAGGTGCTGGCTGCTGCTGGCACGGCCGCCTCGGCCTCTGCTGCAGCCCCGCCCCGGCCCACGCCCCCGTCCTGGTGTGGAGCGGCCCCGCCCCTAGGGACGGGCCCCGCCCCTGGAGCTCCCCGGCAGGGGAAGGGCACCACCCCTAGCGACAGGCCCCGCCCCTGGAGACCACCCCATGCGGTGTGTCAGGGCGGAGCTTAGCCGCGCAGGGGCGGAGCCTTGCGGTGGTAAGGCGGAGCTTCACCGCGCATGCGCGGTGTGTAGGGGACGGAGCCTTGCCGCGGGGGGGGGCGGAGTTTTGCCCTGAAGGGCGGAGCTTTGGCCGAGCATACGTGCTGTGTCGGGGGCGGAGCTTAGCCGCGGGGGGCGGAGCCTTGCGGTGGTAAGGCGGAGCTTTGCTGCGTGAGGGCGGAGCCTCACTGGCGCATGCGCAGTGCATGGGGGCGGAGCTTTGCAGTGGGAGGGCGGAGCTTTGCCCTGAAGGGCGGAGCTTTGGCCGAGCATGCGTGCTGTGTCAGGGGCGGAGCTTAGCCGCGGGGGGCGGAGCGCTGCCGTGTGAGGGCGGAGCTCCACGGGCGCATGCGCGCTGTGTCGGGGCGGAGCTTTGCGGCGTGGGGCGGAGCCTTGCCGCGGGGAGGGCGGAGCTTCGCTGGCGCATGCGTGCTGTGTCGGGGGCGGAGCTTAGCCGCGGGGGGCGGAGCGTTGCGGTGGTAAGGCGGAGCTTTGCCGTGTGAGGGCGGAGCTCCATGGGCGCATGCGCGCTGTGTCAGGGCGGAGCTTTGCCGCGTGGGGCGGAGCCTTGCCGCGGGGAGGGCGGAGCTTCGCTGGCGCATGCGTGGTGTGTGCAGGGCGGAGCTTTGCTGCAGAGGGCGGGGTTTGCCGCGGGGAGGGCGGAGCTTCGCCAGCGCATGCGCGGTGCGTCGGGGGCGGGAATGGCGCGGTGGGCGGAGGTTCCCCGCGCGGAGGGGCCAGGGTGAGCCCGGGGCGGAGGGGAGCGGAGCGGTCGTTGGGCTGCGGTTGCAGGCAGCGAGGAGGTGAGCGGGGAAAGCCCCGAAGAGGGCGGCGGGAGGCACGGAGCGGGGAGGGTGCGGTGCCGTGTGGGAGCCGGGCGGGCGGAGCTTCCTGGAGCCGGTCGGGGCCGGGGGCGCCGCGCCGCGCCGCGCCGCTCCGGGGCCGGGCGGCGGGGGGGGCGCCGCGCCGAGCCGCGCCGCTCCGGGGCCGGGCGGCGGGGGGGGCGCCGCGCCGCGCCGAGCCGCGCCGCTCCGGGGCCGGGCGGCGGGGGGGGCGCCGCGCCGCGCCGAGCCGCGCCGCTCCGGGGCCGGGCGGCGGGGGGGGCGCCGCGCCGCGCCGAGCCGCGCCGCTCCGGGGCCGGGCGGCGGGGGGGAGCCGCGCCGCGCCGAGCCGCGCCGCGCCGCTTGTGCCGGGCGGTGGGGGGGCGCCGCGCCGCGCCGCGCCGCTTGTGCCGGGCGGTGGGGGGGCGCCGCGCCGAGCCGCGCCGCGCCGCTTGTGCCGGGCGGTGGGGGGGGCGCCGCGCTGAGCCGCTGAGCTCCGGGGCCGGGCGGCGGGGGGGCGCCGAGCCGCGCCGCGTCGAGCCGCTCCGGGGCCGCGCGGCGGGGGGGGCGCCGCGCCGCGCCGAGCCGCTGAGTTCCGGGGCGGGCGGCGGGGAGGCGCCGCGCCGCGCCGAGCCGCTGAGCTCCGGGGCCGGGCGGTGGGGGGGCGCCGCGCCGAGCCGCTGAGCTCCGGGGCCGGGCGGCGGGGGGGGCGCCGAGCCGCGCCGAGCCGCTGAGCTCCGGGGCCGGGCGGTGGGGGGGCGCCGGGTCGGCGCCGGTGGTGGGAGGCCGGCCGGAGCCGGTGGCGGGGGCTGCCCGGAGCCGCGCTGGGGGCTCGGCGGGGCTTCCACGTGCGGCGGTGGCGTGGGGAACGGTGTCCCCGCAGGGTCCAAAAGCAGGGAGGGCTGCGTCTCGCGGCATTTTGGAGCCCGGGGCTTTTGGTCGGCCACGTTGGTTCCCCGGGCCATGCCGGCAGGTGTAGTTTCTATGGTCGTGGCTGCCGGGCAAACCGCTTCTCTTTTTGCCTCCTCCTTTCCAGTGTCACCTTCTGCGTCCCGTGCAGAAAATCCTGCGTGCTTGATTCCGCTCGCTGCTCAGGTAATGGCACGTCTGGGGCTGCGGGAGCGGGGAGAAACACTTGCCGGTTCAAGGACGCCACGGGTGCGCCACATCAAAGCCAGAGGAAAGGCAAATCTGCTGCCCGTGCAGAAAAGCCGAGGACAAACTGCAGGTAAGAGAGCGCACCTCGTTCCTGCAGTGCTCCCTTGGGAGTTACGGATGTTTGCCTTCCAGGCAAAAGAACAGACTTTGATCTAGGAGAAATGAAGAGCTGCCTGTTCCCTTCTTTAGGCTCCGGTGTTTCTCTTCTGGTTGGTCGTGCTAATTGGATGGGCGAGCTGGAAATAGCCTTTTGTTTTGATACGCAGAAGTAAAATGTTAGTAATACGCGGTGTCAGTAGAGTTCATTTTTGAGCACCTAGGTGCCAGTGGAAACGTAAGGAATGAAGCTCGATGGGAACTGATAGTGAAGTTTAGTTTTCCGTGATTTTTCTTTGCCGTTCGGGCGTGGATGGCACGGTGTCCTGTGGCTCGGTCCACGTTCTGTTCCGTGGAGCCTTCGGTCTAGGACTTTGAAGTAAGGAAGTTTGTCCTTCCAGAAAAGGGCTAGTCGCTCCTAGGATTGAGGTGTGGACTTGCAGAGTCTCTTAGGCACGTGCTCGGAATTGGAGGCGAATTTCACTTGATGTTGCTGCTGTTTGTCTTCACTTTCCTTCCTTTCCCCACGGCTCCATCAGGAGTGGGAGCTCTGAATCATCATTTTGTTTTCAGTCTCAAACACGTTTTTTTACCCAAGGAGGTGCTGCGTTTAGAAGTTAATGAGTTTTGTCACAAACGCGTCGGTCGATGCGATTGCGTTGCGATTGTTAAAACCCGCAAAATAACACCAGTCTTACGGATCTGGCCTATTTCTTCCGAACACGGATTCGTCACGTGCAAATCGGGATACGGGTCGTCTGCGCTTCGTGCTGAGACAGGGATGAGCTCCCAAAGGCAAAAAATACAAGGTCGTGGGGGTTGTTTTTGTTTGTATTTGGGGGCGGGGGAGGGTGGATTTAAAAGAGAAAAAAGAGCGCAGTGTTGACTGGTGGCAGCCTGCAGGGCTCTTTTGCTGCCCGACCTCTCCTTTTCCTCTCTTGAACTCCTCTTTCGTGGCTGTAATTGTCATTTGGAGAAGTTCAGAAGAGCGGTTCAGTGACTTGCCTGGGTCCGTGTGCCAGTAATACCGGGAAGGGAAGCGCTTGAACCGGTAGCAAATCAAGTTGGCTACAAGCAGAGGTTCTGAAGGAAGAACAACGATAACGGGAAGCAAATAGCAAGTTCCCAAAAAATGGGCGCGTGTCAAACGCATCCGAGTTTTACGGCCAAATGTTGTTTGGCAATATGTTCCAAACGGCTCTTTTTTCCTTCCCTCGGTTGTAGTCTTTGCAAAACTTCACAAAACCAGGAAGCTTGGGACTCCTACCCAGCTTTATGCTACGGGTTTTTTTTTTTTCCTCTTTCAGCAGAGCGTCAGCTGCCGCCGTTTCACCGTGGTCGCCCTTTCTTCTGCTGTGAAAGTGCAAGACGGACGGAAAGGCTCCATAGCGGTCTGCGAGTACAAGGTACGTCCGCGATGCGTGTCCGCGTTTTTCCTAAGGCGCTTGTAGTACGGACTTCAAAGTTAACGTCAAGAATGTGCCGGCTCTCCTTCCTTCTGTAGTTTTTCTAGGAACTGTTTTAACGCAGATACTAAAAGTCAAAGAAGGTCTGCGCTGGAGCGTGTTAACGCCTGTGCAGAATCGGCTTCCCTCCGTTTATTTTGCCTTCCCGAAAGCGCAATCTTGTGTTTCTGTGCGCTTACTAGGAAAGGATATCGGGAAAACCATTTTATCCTAAAAGAGGAAAGGCAATGTTTGCAAGAGTTCAGAAGAAACAGGCTTTGTTTTCGTCATAAAAGCTGTGTGCTTTTTCAGTCAATAAGTTTTTAAAAAGGAGGATTTCAAAATACAAACCTGTATCTGCTGTATTATATAAATTATTAAAAAATAATTTTCTGTCTTTTTCCCTTTTTTCCATCTCCGTTTTAGTTCACCCATGCGGGTTTTTAAATCACTTCCCGATGTTTTTAATCGCCGCTTCCTTTAAACACTTTCCTGACTCCTTTTCTCCTCTTTGCTGCCTTTATTCCCCTGTATTTCTGTTTTAATTCTTTCTTGTCTTTCCTTAGGGCCCTCGTTTTTTGAATCTTCCTTCTCCGTCCCTCTAGTTCGCTGTCCTGTTTTTTAATTTTCCCATTTATTTCCCTAATCCCTGTGGCTTTTTCCATGTTCTAGGTTGACTTTTCCCCTGGGGGTTTAGCTGGGTTTAATTGTTTCTTCTCTTCCCTTAGTGCCCTCGCTTTCTAAATTTTCCTTCCCTGATGGAGCTCCCTGTCGCTATTTATTAAGTTTTTTCCTTATTTCTTCAGTCGCCCTTGCTGTTCAAAGCGTCCTGCTTTCGGCTGGCAGAGAGTTAAGGTTCTTCCTAGTAGCTGGCACAGTGCTGCCTTTTGGATTTCGGATGAGCGTCGTGTTGGTAACGCGCTGACGTTTTGTTTGTCGCTAAGTAGCGCTGACACCACTCAAGGACCTTTCAGCTTCCCGTGCTCTGCCCGGTGCGCAAGAAGCTGGGAGGCGCCACAGGCAGCTCAGCTGCCCCAGACCGGCCGCAGCGCTATTCCCTACCGTGGGACGTCACGCTCGGTCTGGAAACCGGGGGGCGTTGGCCAGGAGTCAGCGATGGCAGCTCGGGGACGTGCTTGGCATCGGTCGGCGAGTGGTGAGCCCCTGTCTAGTGAAGCGCTTGCTTTGTATACTCTTATTGGTTTATTACTACTACTACTGCTACTACTAGTGTTACTACTATTCTGTTGTCTTTTCCTTCAATTGTTAAACTGTTCTTTACCTTAACCCCCGAGTTTTCGGACTTCCACCCTTGCAATTTTCTCCCGCGTAGCGGCTGCGTGGTGCTTAGCTGCTGGCTGGGGTTAAACCACGACAAAAGCTTCTGTCGACTTGTATTCCGTCTGCCGTTTCCATTTTTTAATTCTTCCTTGTCTCTATTAGTACCTTTGCTTTGTCCGTTTTCTTCCTACGTCTCTCTTTTAGTTCACTGTCCCTGTTTTTCATTTTTTTCTCTTCGTTGCCCTAAGTCCCGTCACTCTTGAAGTTTTTTTTGCTTTTATCCCGTTCCCTGTCTTTAGTTTTCAACGAGTTCTTCTCTTTCCTTAGGGTCCTCCCTTTTAACAGCCTCGGAGGGGGCGTAGCTTCCCGCTGAGGAGCGGTTGGAGGAGGCGAGGTGGTTGTCAGCCGGGTCATCATTTAATAGTAAAGTATGAAATGGCACGTTGATTAATCATTTACCTTTTGGTTTTGTGGGAGCTGTGCTGGCTGCCTTTAGAATCAGCTGAGAATTTGAGGTGAGCTGGGTTGTAGAGGGGAGGCACCCGGGGCTGGCTATTTCACCCGAGCGCCACGGGCACTTTGTGTCTCCTGGCATCCTAGGCGCACCGAGTGACAGTCGCAGCATCTTTCTTTAGAATAGGCGCGGAGCAGGTGAGCGGAGCGGTACGGTGCTTTTGAGGAGGAGGGTGTCGCAGAAGCGGTTGGCAGTAACCAGACCGATGCTGAGTACCAGCGCTGTGTTTTAGTTTGTTAGTGGGTTGTGGGTTTGTGGGTTGGGAGTTTGGTGTTGGTTTTTTTGTTTGTTTTGGGTTTTCTTGTGGTTTTTCTTGTGGTTTTTCTTGTGGTTTTTCTTGTGGTTTTTCTTGTGGTTTTTCTTGTGGTTTTTCTTGTGGTTTTTCTTGTGGTTTTTCTTGTGGTTTTTCTTGTGGTTTTTCTTGTGGTTTTTCTTGTGGTTTTTCTTGTGGTTTTTCTTGTGGTTTTTCTTGTGGTTTTTCTTGTGGTTTTTCTTGTGGTTTTTCTTGTGGTTTTTCTTGTGGTTTTTCTTGTGGTTTTTCTTGTGGTTTTTCTTGTGGTTTTTGTGTTTGGTTTTTTTTGGTTTTTTTTGGTTTTTTGGGTTTTTTTTTTTGTGTGTGTTTTTTTTTTGTTTTTTTTGTTTTGTTTTAGATGACGAAGAGGAACTGGGTGAGTGCAGGAATGTTGTAGTTAGGTGTGTGGTGGTTTTCTTTTTTTTTTGAGGGTGGATTCAGATCCCTGGCCCTCTGAAAGCTCAGTTGCGGGATCAGGGCTGAGGAGGTAACAAGGATAGGAATTGCAGGGAGGGGTTATAAAGTTGGTGTCGGGGAGAGGCCTGTCCAGGAGCAGTCTCCTTTGGGAAGGGCAAAGGAGCAGGTTACTGTTGTTAGCGCGCTGCTGACGTTTGCTGAGCAGGGCAGTTCCATCCTGTGTCTGTGCGTTTTGCTTTTGCGTAGTCTGTCTGTCTTCTGTGTCTCGTGCCATGGCTTTCTCAGGTCTCGATGTTTCCGTAGCTCTTTGTGATCATCGGGCCCCTCGGTAAGCCTCCCGAGGGTCTCGAACGCATCGCCTCATCGGCATAGCGTTTCTTGAGCCCTGCTTATCTTGCCGTCGTAGCTTAAAGCACGGACGTGTCCGGGAAGCGTCGCGTTCCAGATGTTTCCGAGGGATCGTCTGTTGCGGTGGCCGGCCGGGCGGTCTCCGCAGGTCTGCTTTTGAGAGTTACGTTTCTACGGTCGTCTTCAGGGGTTTCATCCCTGGTTCCTTAATGGTCTTAGGTCTTAAATGCTGGCTTGTCATGCATCCATTTATCTTTTTTAGATGGTAGTTTTATCTCCTGGGCCACGGCAGGCACCGTAGGGGTTCCGTGCCGGAGGCATCTTCCCTACCGGAGTCGTTCCCGCTCGTGATCTTCTCGGGTCTCGAGGTCACGTCGTTTGTGGCATCTGTGTGCAGTGTCTGTCTGTGTGTCGGGGTTGGAGCCGCTCTGCCCAGGAGCGTTGCGATATTGGAGTTGGGGGTAGCATAGCCTCACGGTGATACGTCCATTTGTACAGTATCTGTAGGCAAAGATTGTACGGGCCATCTCAAGGCAAGCAGCTGTAGACAGGTGCCGCAGTTACTTCTGTTGTGTTTTGCGGGTGCCGGAGGCTGGACCGGCGCACGTAGCGAAGCGTCTTCTTCGCCTTGCCGTAACGGAAGGTGAAACTTGGGAATCGTACGGAGCCCAAGGTTGTTTAGAGGTGCGCGGCGAGGCAGTTGCAGGGATAGCTCTGGAACCGGGGGGCTGTGCTGCAGTGGCAGCTGGGTGGTGTAAGTGTAGTGGTTTGAGTGAGCGGTGGTTGAAGGATTGTTCGGTTCCTGAATGTGCCTAACCTTGTACGTGTGAAGTATTTTATTGCAGGTCGTATGTAATGTTGAGAGTAATTTATTTCATATATACTATAGAATAAAAAAACCCCAGCTGGGGCATTTCCCTCCCCCCCGCTGCGTTTTTTTTCCCCCGGTCCCGGCTGCTCTGCGAGGCGATGATCATCGCCAAGGTTTGGGCGGAGGTCAGGCTCGGGCCGGGGTTTTCTCAGGCAGGGCGATTTTTTTTTTTTTTTTTTTTTTGAGGCCCTCGGGAACACCGTTCCCAGGGAGCGCCGCAGAGGCAGAGCGACGGTCCGTTGTGGCGTGCTGGTGGTGGAATGGATCGGCCGAGACCGAGGCATGGTTTGGGTGGTAGCTGAATGAGCGGTGCGTTTGGAATGTATCTAACGTTTTATGATGGTGTGGGGGTGCTTTGTTTCTTTGCAGGTTCCAGGTGGAATTGAAATTTTTCCTTTGCAGACATGTAGAAATGAAAACAAAATGACAATTATGACAATTATCCCTGGGAGTCATAATTAATTTAAATTAAAAAAAAAATTACTCCCAGGGTAGGAGCTGGTTGCTACTGCTGCACCAGCCTTACCATTTTTTAATTTTTTTTTAGTTCATTTTTTTTATAGT